>NW_016907960.1:607429-624629 GCF_001483705.2 Eufriesea mexicana | reverse complement strand
GAGCGTCGTAAGCGGTGATGGCGCCGGGGGCGCTTCCTCTTTCGCGACGTTCGTGGCGCCGGTTAATTCCTCGGGATCGGTGAACACGCTGTCGCTGGAGGATTCTTGGCTAGGCGGCATCGAGATCTCAGTCACGACCATGCACTTGTTGGCTAACCGCCACGAGTCCGTGACCAGTAGCGTGGTCTCTTGGTTCTGGCTCTGGTTTGGCGCCAGTAACAACAACGTGTCCGATGACCCTTCTCTAGTCCTCGGCTCCGTCGACTCGACCGCTTCTATCGATTTCCGCGATACATCCTCCTTCTCCAGTTTTCCCTGTCCTTGGGATTTCTTTTCTACAGATTCTGGCTTGTTCGGGCTGACCTGTTTGAAGTGAGAAGAGAAAGTAGTAGACGTTCTTTTTACTCGGCTTCGTTTTAATCTCGAAATCGTACGTCTTTCCGTATCACGTCGTTTACAATCGCAAACCATTTAACTGCCGAGGTTAAGAGAGAGCTAAGTATTGTCAACATGATCAGACCGGTTGTCCGGTGTTTAAAAACCCGATCTCGTATCTCGAGTCAATTAGCTTCGTATCTGATTTCATATCTCGATTCGTTTCGAGTATAAGCAGGAAGAACGCGTGTGATCGAAACGCGTGCTGCGTTTGAACGGCACCGACGTGGCGCCAGTGCTGCAGCTAACTTCTCAACTACCGCAAAACACCCCAACCAGCGTATGCCCTTCGTGCAATTTCACACCACTACCATAAACTTCTCGATCGACCAACTGACCCAGAAAAATTGCAACTGTTTCCAAACAACGAGAATCCTAGTTATTTAACCCTATACACCAAGCAGGGGTGGAGTCTCTTACACGATCGTGGTCCCATCACCCACGCTGAAAGCACACGGATCAACATACTGGCCAGAAATAAATTACCATAGAAACGGGTTCCCCCATTGAACTCATCCCTTAAACTGACCTTTCTCTCCGCAGACCCAGGTGGTCTCGGAGCCTGCCTCTTATGAGGCGGTCGCTTCTCCGTCCCAGTTCTCTGACACTCCTCCACCTTCCTAGCAGGTGTCTCCTCCGCATCCCCCGTTTCGCCATCGTCGCCGGTGTCGGTGGTATCGTCGAGTCCATCGGCAATGGATCCTGGCGTGCTCGCGGTCCCATCTGCAGCCCCTTTGCTCTTCTTCACCTTTTTCTTCGCGTCGCTCTGCAAATTGCCCATAACAGGCCCGAGCGGCGACGCTTCCTTTGCCGCGAGACGGTCTGCCCCACGGCACGAGGAGGTGGTGGCTGATTTAGCGGCTGTGGCTGCGGTGGTGGTGAACGCAGCGCCAACGTCCCTGGCATAGAACGCTCTTACCGTGTTGATACAGAGGCGGGCGATGTCGCGCAGCTTTGGCCTGGTTAACCGTGGCGAGGCTGCGGCTGCGCCCTCGTATGTCCTCGCTTCCATCCCGTCCTCGGTCGATACGACGAGTCCTCTGCTTCCTTCGCGGCAGTCGCCGGTCTCCTCCACAGCGGACACGCGTTCACGCGTGCCGGTGCACGCCGTTCCGTGCAGCCGTGGCGTGGGAACAGCCGAGGGGATCCGCTCGGCCGGTGCTCATTGGGAAAGATGCCAAGATCAGGGTCGCCTGCGGGAAACGTCGGTATTGTATAGTAGTGTTCGATTGAAAGGGATCTGAGAGAGAGGTAAGGGACTCGAGGTTACTCATTGGCAGTCAATTCGATCATCCTCTGGTTTACCGTCTCGTTAACGATGCTACCTAATTTTGAGTCCAACTGCGTGTTCCAAGTCGGCGATTATTCGTCGGCCGATCTCTATTGCTGTTGCCGTTGACACGGATAGATAAGAGGGGTTCGTCAGAGTTGCGTATACGAGCGTCGGTTAAGAGAGGATAGAGTATTATTGGATCTTTGAGCAGCGTCTTACCTAGACGGGAAAAGCGTCTGATTGGTCCGGGATATTGCATCTATCGTTCAAGGTCGAGCCGGTGCGAGTATCGATAGCGTTTCGTAAATGAACGTCACAGACGGATCGCGTGTTTACGTAGTTAGTGGCTGAAATGGCGCCACGCTGTCTCTCACGGGACGATGAATGACGCTTGTCACAATCTTTTCGATAACCACGATTCCCGTTGAATTGTCTTATGCTCGAACATTACGAGTGGCAACGGCGGTGTCACTTGGCACGGTTTTCTATCTCGACGAACTATCGATTCTTTGTTGGTTAACACGATGGGTGAAACTCTAATGGAGACCTCCTCGATGCTGGACAACTTCGAACTATTTCCGCGAAAAATTCCGTATTTTCCGTCGTCTCTTTCGTAAAGGCTCGATTCGTATGCGCGACACACTTCCATCGAATAAGTAGAAATCGAATCCGTCCGGTGCACGTTCGTATTCACAACGTTCCAACGTAGAAATTGCGTTAAAATCCGATAAACACGCGATTTGCGAACATGCAGGAAGATACGAGTGGTCCGAGGTCGTTCACCGTGAAATTATCACATCTGTAATAGGATAGACTTACGTTCGATGCGAAAGAACCGTACAGCCTGCTCGCGTAACAACGACAGGCTGATCCGGTATAAACACACCGGAACTGTTTTACATAGGCGTACGAAATGCGCAAGTCCGTGCAATCCAGATGAGCGATGCGGGACGCGAGGTATTCTCGAAGGATTATCGATGTGTGTTCGTTTATATACTCGATACTAATCGAGAGTTGACTTTCTGAAACCTTTGTTCTTCTGTTGGTATCGTTATACGAGGTAGGTTCGATTGCTCGGTTGGTGATGGTGGATGTTAAGAGGTATCGCCGTGTGTCGTTTTATCGTTTATTTTATATCGCAACATAAAATTTGTACAAATAATAATTCGTAATAATATCGTAACTATAATGGACGATAATTGATATATATGTATATGTGTCGATCGATATATATCAATTTCAAATTTGCACGCGACACGCGTACGAGCGTGCTGCATGCGCCATGCGACGCTTCGAGCGCCTTGTCAGCGCGCGCATACCACGTGCTCGCACGCGTAACAATCGCTCCAACCGACGTTCGGTACGGCAGGGACCTGTTCGATGATGCGAAAAATACGCGTTGAACGCGAGACTTCTCGCAATACTCTTCCATTTCTGGAATGGTATAATATTTGGTCGGTTGGTCGGTCGGTCGATCGATCGATTTGTCGTTGAGAAGCGGAAGAACGGTGATTTCCCATCGCTTCCGGAGACGATGTACCTGGTCGATGTTTCGAAGAACGGTCAAGAATCTACTTCGAGACGTATCTTTTCGTCCGTTCACGACTTAAAAAAAGCGGATAAAATTTGGTAGACGTTATCTAAAAAAAAATCGAGTGCGTAATCGGAACAAAGTGTAACGAAGAAAAATGAATAAAAGAAAAAAAAGAAAAAAGAAAAAAAAAAGATTGCAATGACGAATAAAGAAAACACCGTCCCGCGGTCGATAAAAACGTTCGCCCGTTCTCCCGAACGATAAAAAAGAAATCATCTTCGTATCTCGGCGAAGAAATGAGATCACAAGTCGAAAGGAACGAACGCGTACGATCCGGCTGGTCCTTTTTCTTCCTCCTTTTCCTCCTTTTCTCCCTTTCTCTATCTCTATATCTGCAGTCTCCCTAATAGCGCGCGTATATTTGACACGAGTACTAGAACACGAATTGAAACACGATATTCGACGAACGTCGGCGGCGTTCGCAAGAGCGGTACAAAAATAAGAACTTCAACGAAGGTCGCTACGTACGCGAGTTTTCTAAACGCGCCGCGTTAATACTACAAAACTAAAGGGACGCACGGTAGATGCGCGAGCCAAGAAATATTCTTTCAACGTTAAAAGCGTAGCTATCGTTAGTTCGGGCTGAAACCGCGTATTCCATCGCGGTCGTCTAACGTAAGACACTGAACGTAACGGGGCCTCCGAGTATTCCACTTTCTCTTCGCTTAATCGTCCTTCTCCCCTCGTTCTCGTTCATCGTACAAACGTTACAGAACGAAAGGAGAACGAGGCTCTTGAAATTCTCTTGGAATCCCTCGGGCCCTGTCCACGACCGTGTCCCACTTCGTTAAGTACTGATACGTTTACCGTTATTTACAACAGACGAACGCTCGAAAATTCCAGCCAGGCGATGTCGATCGAGCGTTTTTCCCATCGAAAACATCATGATTCTCGACTTTCAAAACGCGCGCGCACCACTCGCGTCACTGTCGAACGTCAGACTTATTGCTTAAGTTACTAAGCGCGTCATGGCGCAGTCGAGTTATGGTACATGTACAGAAAACATTCCCGATTTCGGGAATCGCGGGGATCGTCGCTCGAGTCAGCGGCATCGTCCACTATATAAAAGTACAAAATGCGTAAACACGTCGCAACCCGAACGTGCAGACGTGTTCTTCCGCGAGAACACCGTGACACGTTCGAGCCCCGACATTACACGTACGAGTTACATGCGTCGAGCGCGTTTTCTTTTCTTTCTTTCTTTCTTTCTTTCTTTCTTTCTTGCTTTCTTTCCTTCTTTCTTTCCTTCTTCTTTCCCTCTTTGCTTCTCGAAAGGTGTATGGCCTCTTATGGCATCGCGTCAGCCTTTATGCGAGATTTTTTTCTCTCAAGACTCGATCGTCCATCTTCGTCGCGGCTTACTTACATACTACTTACTTAAATATAATACACATCGAACGATATATCGGTCGGCGAGAAACGAATTTTGCTCTCTCCCTTTTGTTTAAACGATCAGCTGCCCTCTAGTTTTCATAATTGTTCCGACAAAATGATCACTCGGAGCGTTTGGATCCCGTCGTTGTCCGCGAATTCGTCGGCCCTCTGCGGGGACTCCCCGTCTTTCAGCGGATTCCTCGTCGGCCCGTGCTCGCAGCCCTCCGCTTCCGCTCTCTCTTCCGGCACGCGATTATTGAAACCCTCCACGCCGTCCTGTTTCCCATTAACCTCCGTTTCCCGCATCGAGGACACCGCGACGGTGGGGGTCGACGTGGTTACGGTAGTCGTGGTGACTCTGGTCGACGGAAGACTCGAAGTTCCCTCGAAGACCGGATAAGACGTCGCAGCTCGAACCGTGAACGGGAAATTGCAGCAGGTCTCGGAATATCTGGCGACATTCTCCATCGCTGCATCGCGATCGTTCCTGGCTAAAGCGAGCCTCGACAAACGTCCCAAAGTTCGTGCTCTCGCGTCGCAATTCTCGTGCAATTGAAACGACGAGGCGTAACCACCGGAGACATCCAGATCCGTGGACTCGATTCCATCGAGATCGCGCTCGAAGGTCTGCAACGTCGTTCCAGCGTCCTGGCAGTCGATTCTGTGGCGCGGTTCCAGCGAGTCGAAAGAGGCTGACTTGGTTGGCCTTGCCAGGTTAACGACGGACAACGTCTCGCAAGGATCTAGTCGAGATGCGTCTCTCCTATTATCCTGTCCGATCATCGACGCCATAATCAGGGGAACGTTGTTGGTGGACGCGTTAGGTGTACCCTGCGCCATGCTTACACGGTTGCTAGGTAGTCCCGGCACCTCTGGCACCGGATCCAATTGCCCGATAAACTCCAATCGTCGAGGCGACAGCATGCCAGAGGCAACGGTGTTCATACCGGGGATGTATCTCGGCGATCTCAAACCGGTTCGCAAGTTAGGCATCTCCGGTTCGGTGATACCCAACAATCCGGACTTGTCGATGCGTCGAACCGTTGGTGACGCACCGTCGGGATCGTCGTACGGCCTCCCTCGAGACTGGGCTCGTCGCACGGCGTACGGATCACCGGCGAACAGAAGCGAATTGGCTGCGTACGTTTCTCGGTAGGAAAATCGTACGGGCGGTGGATAGGTCGGAGTTACGGTGGGATTTTCGGCGATGGTTATCGTCATCACGGTCGTTGTTGGCGGCATCGCGGTGCTCGTCGCGGCGACGCTGGACGACGAAAATGTGGTCGGTGGAGCAGCCGTGACGATCGTGTTCCAGGTAGGTATCGTCAACGGCTGCAATGGGGGCGGTGATGATGGAGGCGGCGGTGGCGGTGATTCCACGGGGTTCTCGATCACTATCTCCATCCTATGGCGGAGAGGATCGCGCGGATGTTCCACCGGATGATAAGAAGCACCGGTGGGGGCGGCCTCCTGCTATAGCCATGTGGTACGGGTGCTTCCGGCTCGCGAGCCGGTAGGCAGATCTCAAACGATTATCTCGCGAATGATCCTCCGTCCCCGGCTGTTCGGGGTAGAGTAGCCCGACTCGAGGCTCTCGTCGTACGACAGGCTGACCTGCTGAGGTGGTTTCGCGTCCTCGTCGTAGTTCTCCTGATAAGGTAGACCGGACACGTCGTACGGCGAATCTGTCGGACAAACAAGAGGCAAGGGGTTGTAGAGAATGGTAAAACAAAAGAACGCCGTGGCGGCGATGTACGTGCGCGGAGAACAAGAGCGGCATGAACAGAATGCGGTGGATTCGCGATGGCCCCGAGCCGCTACGTATGGAGTTTAACGATAAAAGCTCTGGGGAATTCCCAGGATCTCGAGTTTTCTCCCTCTGTCCTAGCTGCTTTTTTTTTACCTGGAAAACGAGGACTGTTCCGCCGGTGTTTAAGGGTAATTCGGGAGCGTCTTCATTGAAAAAATTGTGATCGTTCCCCGGTATTAGAACGCGCGGCACGCGTCTCGAAGCTCCCGGCCCGTTTCACCTAAAATCCTCCCAATTCGCTAGGTGGCTGTATAAACACGCCGTAAGACAACGTCCGTTAACGAAAGAGAAATAAAATCGGCGATCGCCAACGGGCAGAATTCTAATATCCGGAAACTCGCGAGACTGCCGAAGCGTTCCTAGAACTCGGCTAACTTGGAACGATCAGCTATTAAGCCTGTCAGGACTGTCGAAAACACCTTGAAACATTTTTCGATTCGAATAACGCTCGCCAGGCGATTCGAACTTTCCGTATAACTAAATTGCTCGAGAACTTGCGACAGATAGAATTGAATGCTCATCGCTGGACGTGGTGGTGGGTCGATGGTGGAGCGTCGGCGGAGGGTGGAGATAGGGTGGATGAAAGGTGGGAAAGGGTGGAAAGGGTCGCGGAAATGGCGATAGAGCGGGGAACAGGGAGGAGAACGATCGTGGCGGAAACGGGAGAGTTCGACTGAAGAATACTACTACTCACCGACGTGTTTTTGAGACTTTACGACGGTGGCGAATGGTTCCGAGCAAAACTGCTGTCGACTTAGATTATGGCTCTCCCGGTAATCCTCCCTCTGTGGGAGGTAATGAGGGTGGGTCGGGTAATCCGACTCGGTGGTTGCGTAGCCGGCCAGGTCGTAAGGCTGGCCAACACCGTTCGCGGCCGCCGACTTCATCTGCCAGATAGAGTCTTGCGAGTTCACCGAGCCTCCGTTATTCGAGTTCGAGTAGCTGTTATCCATATAACCCATGTTGACGCCTGTCGGAACGTGAATGAGTCGATTAGCATTTATTAGCCGCGCAGAGTGTAAGAAAGTCGCCTTGTTTACGATGGCCGCGGTAATTGTTGGCTCGGCGTGGAACTAACGGTTGTTTTCGAATACTCGAGGAACGAGAGAAGCGAACGTCTCCGCGGCTGAGACGTTGCTGGAACATTTGAAAGTCAAAACGAGTGGCGGAAGAAAGAAGAAACCGAGGAGAATTTCGAAGGAAAGAAAGGACCGTTAGTTTTGCACCGTCGGGATAATTTCTTGGTCGCGCGAATTATCTAGTCCGTACACGAATAGTAGGGCATCGCAACTGCGAGAAAGAAACACCAAATTGCAATTGCACGTCGCAACGGTGGGATCGTTAGAGTTACGGATAAAGTACGGTCATAGGAAGCTAGACCTCGTTAAACCGCTCTACTTTATGCCGCATTTTTTCCACTCGCAACCGAACGAGATACGAGAGAGACTTGTCCCGGACCAACTTCCCCTCGTTTCTCAAAATTACTACGACCAACGTTAACGTCGTAAAAAGCTTTTTTACCATTGATGTTGTGGTTCGGTTGATGGTACCCGTATCCAGGCTGCGAGTACGCCGGGGTCTTGGAATCCTCCATGGCCAGCGCGTGATCCAGACTGTGTTCCAGAGCTTTGTTCTCCGCGTAGTAGGGTGGCGGTGCTTGGCTCTGTTGTCCGTTTCCGGCTACGAGACTCGGTCGAACCCTGCGCGAGTAAACAACATCGAAATCCCATTCGAGGATCAGGCGCGGACGGGACCGCTCCTCGAACCCGTTCAACGGTTCACAAACACACTTACGCGTTCGAGTCCATCTCGTAGTCCTTGGCCTTGGTGGCGTGTTTTCGTCGACACCGACAAAAGAGCAACAACAACGTGGTGAACATCAGGAACACGACAACGGTGACTACCAAGACGATCAAGGTTGGCGTCGCCATGGCTCCGGCATGGGCTATGTAGGACGGGCCGACTATAAGCAAAAGGAAAATCGTTCAACGTTTCGGAAAATAGAAAAACCCGACCACGATGGGGAATTGCAATCAGCGGAAAGGAACGGAGATACTCACTTTCAGCCTCCGCGTATTCGCCGCATTTTTGTCGATCCGCTTTCAGACACAGTCTAACCCTAAGTCTGGGTTCGCTATCGAGAGCCTCCGGGTCATCCAGGACTCCCTCCCTCTGTGTAGGGGCGCTTCCAAGCACTTCGAGGGGCCACTCGTCGAGAATCCTCCACTGCGACTCGTCCGTGGAAGAAGATGGCCCGTCGAATTTCTCGATCGAAGCGACCAACGAGAGGCAAGTGGCGCCAACGCTGATGGCGAGCATTCCGCTTTCCGGGTCGTAGCTAACCCTCAACGGCGACGGAATCTTCGCGACCGCGGTGGTCGCGGTTACCTCGTCGGAATAATCCGAATGGCTCTTCGTGTTGTATACCATAACCTTAAACGTGTACGTCTGATGTTGCTCCAAATTGGTCACGTTACACGGATTCGATCGATGGCAATTCAGTTCCGACCACTGTCCTGCCGGAGATCTAGGAACGGCGCAATCTGGCGACACGATTTCGTCGCCTCCGGGTACCCTTCTGTGGGAGACGAAATACTTGGTAATAGGTAATCCTCCGTCGAAACCGAGCTCCCAGAGCAAAGCTACGTAAGTTGGACCGACGTCCATCGCTGTGATGTTAATGGGTCTTTCCGGCGCCCCTTTCGGTTGCAATCTGATCGTCGAAGTGATACTACCTTGAGCGTTTGCCGCTCTGCAACTGTAATCTCCGTAATCCAACTCGCGAATGTTGGTTATCCTTAGCACAGAGGTGTACACGTCATAGTTGTCGCTGCTCGTCGAAATTTCGTAGTGCCCGTCGCTGGAGGATCCTTGCAAACTGGCCGCATTGGTGTCGAAACTCCACTGAAACTCGGGCTTGGGCCAGGCTTGGACTTTGCACGCCACTTCGGCTGTTTCTTTCAGATTGTACGCGACTTTCCCGTGCTGGTGCAAGGCGATAGGCTCGTGTTCCACCTTCAGCATCATCGTCGATTCCACCTTCTTCACCTCGTTCACGAACACGCAGGTGTATTTGCCTCGATCGCTGGCCACGATCTCGTCCGTCTGCGGTCGTGCATGGCCCAGGAAACTCAGCGTCGAATTCACCGTGATCGCGTTCCCATGACCCTCCGAGGCTGTCATAGTCACCTTGTAGAGCCTCTCGTCCGCGGTGAGCTCTTGATCGTCCTTCAACCATCGAACGTTCGGTCGGGGTTTGCCTTGCGCCACGCAGGATACTTGAAACGAAGACTCGCCGACCCTGTGAACGACATTTCCCGCTTGCACTCCTCGTTAAGACTTACGGCGGTGGGTCTTTATAGGCAACGACTTATAGGTAACGGGGAAGAGAGACGCTCAAAAGTCTCTTCTCGATTCGTTACGAGCGAGGAAAAAAAATTTAGCTAGCATATAGGGATATTCTCGTGGTTACACCGGAAGTCGGATTGCGATCGTGGTACATTTAATTGTCCCCTATGTCGTTAAAAATACAGGGGAAACGTTCGCGAGAAGGGTTGAACGATCTCGCGTAGCGACCGGGCGGAAGGTAATTTCGCTGTATTTTTAGCGGCAAAGAAGGTAATTAAGTATTCTGTTTCTGGTCGACCACTCTTTATTATTCGTTATATCCCGTATAATTGCGATCCCGTCACGAGATATACGAAGATGAATTTCTTGCAAAGAGAAAAAGGGAATGGCCGATTCCGCGTTTCCTCCCTGTACGAAATTTTATACTACGACGGGTTACGGTCTCTCGGTTATTTGTGAATTAATATAGCCGCCGGTATCTAAGGTGTTTCCAACTTTTCCGCGACTTTTAAGCCGTAAGCTCTTAATCCTGGCTTAAAGTAGACCGACCCAATTTTCAGGCCGCGTATAACGTGGCGAATGGCCCCCCGATAGCATCTGAACTTTTGTCCGTCTTCATGATAACCCCGAATACAAAACGCGGCCGAGAACGAGAACGAGAGATAGAAAATTCCAAGGAAACCGGATACTCACTTCCTGGTAACGTGTGGTTGCAACTTGGTAAGTATCTTGGGTGGCTGGTTCACCGTCAGGTTAACGGACGCGGCCTCTCCGTTGCCGATCTCGTTGGTCGCATGGCACTTGTACGTTCCCTCGCTACCCAAGTGAACCGAGTCGATCTCGTATCTCGGACCGGTGTTCTCCGAAGGCATCGATATCGTTCCAGACTCTCCCTCTTTCCACCATTTATACCTGGGTTCTGGGTATCCAGGCGGACTGGCCATACAGGTGAGGATAACTCTGGACCCCTCGACGGCGACCGGCGAGTCCGGCATGACCCTAGCCGGGCCCGGTTTGTACCTCACTCGAACGGTCAACCGAGCAGTGGCCGAGTAGTTCCTCCTCTCGCCGCCAGAGGGATGGATGGTGTTCATCGCCCGACAGGTATAATTTCCGGCGTGATCGGCGGTGACGCGACTCAACCGAAGGATCGAGCCGAGCTGTCGAAAATCCTGCCGACCGTCACGCAACCACTCGATCACGGACGGCGGAGGATTCGCCGTCACGTTGCAGTGCACGGTCACCGTGTCCTTGACCTCGGCGATCCTCAAAGGATCGCCCTCTATCGAGACGGTCGGCGGATAAAGAACGTCCAACAGGAGCGAGCTCTCGCCCCTCTTGCCCAGCCCGTTGTCCGCCTGGCAGGTGTACTTGCCGGCGTCCTGAACGGTTACTTTCCGTATGGTGTGTTGAAAGTTGGTCGCGACGAAACTTCCGTCCCGCCACCATCGTATCATGGCAACGGCCGGTTTCGAGTCCACCCGGCACTCGAGATTCGCCGTCCCGTTTACCTCCACCTTCAGAGGATTCTCCGGGCCCACTGTTACCCTCGGGAAGTAGTTCACGTCTAGGGTTACCGTCGCGTTCAACGTTTCACCCTCGCGCATTGCTCGGTTCCTCACCACGCAACGGAACGTCGCTCTATCGTCCTCCTTCTTCGGCTCCACCGACAACGTTCTGCCGGAGTGAAGAATGGCGGTTTCGTTGCCGCGGTACCATCTCACTTCCGGCTCGGGGCTGCCGCCGTTCGTGTTGCACTGCAACTCCAGCTTCTGGCCCTCCGTCGCGGACGCGGAGGTCGGCGAGATCGTCGGCGGTCCCGGCGCTCTCAGTACGGTCAAAGTGATGAACTTCCGGTGTAGGTCGTGTCCCGTGCCGCTCGCCTTCACTCGGCACTCGTACTTTCCGTTGTCCCTTTCGTACGAAACGTTTCGTATCTGAAGGTCGTACCGACCGTCCTCCAGGTTCATGAACACCTTGTACTGCGGCGATAACGCGAGATTGTCGATCGCCGCGTTATCGTGATTGTCGTTGGTGTGCGTCAACCAGAAACACGTTACGTTTTCCCTCGGTGGGGAGAAACGACACTGCAGCTGCACCGTGGACCCCTCGTGCGTGTCCATCTCCGTCTCCTCCACGCGACCCTGTGCCGCTGCTGAAACACACCGAAACGTACGGCCTCGTTAGAACCCGTGAACCCCGCCGCATATACAAGCCTATATATTTCGTCGCTAGACGCTCATTTTCTTTTCATCGCGCCATATGCATTTTCTCGCGCTCGTTTCCCATCGCGTAGTTGTTGCCCTGTATCACCGCCGTTCCAACGACGCCATTTCACGCGAGAACCTACGACGCGATACTCGCGCACGCTGTTCCACGCTGGTCCAACGTTTCCTTATTCAGCGGAATATCGTTTCGCGAACACGTTTTAACTGTTATCGATACGTAAACGTCCGCGTACGCGGAAAACGAACGACGTCGCGACGTCCACACGACGTCCGTCGGTGTCTCGTCATTGGGTCGCATAACGGTAAAGTCACCGGTTTGACTTCTCGCCGATATCGCGGGACCTCTCTTTCTTCTTCCTACCATTCCCCCCTCGTTCGCGACTTTAACCCCACTCCTGATCGTTTCTTCCTTCGTTCGTCGTTCGTGCGTTCGAAGGGATCTTCCCCTCTCCCCGCTGACCACCTTATCGTGGCCAGCGCCCGTCTCTTTTCAACCTTTCTCTCTCACCTTTGCACGTCTCCGCTAGCTCCCTCCCCCGGCAACCCATCTTTTCTCTACCTATGCACGAGTCTATATTTACGTCTGCTTGTCTCTCTATAAATCCATCCTCGCCGTTCTATCCCTCTTCTTCGTTGCCTCTATCCCCCATCTTAGCTATTCATCGACCCATCGCAGTTTACGTTTTCCCCGCCGGTCCTCCTCCCCGCGTTTCTCGCCTTGGCTTGTTTACTTTTCGATACCACCGTTTTCTTGCTCGCGTGCCATCGAGCCGACGTTCGGTTTCTTCTATCGGGACACCGGCCACGGTGTTTTGCTATCTTTACGAGCACGCGTGGAACGCGGTCGTCGAGCGACCTACGGTTTCTCGGTTCACCGTCGAAAAATCGATCGAGGAACGCCGCACGTCGAACGTATCGGAGCGATCCGAAACCGTCGGTATTCGTCGCTTACCATCTAACGTATCGCGTTCGACGTAGAAGCAGCTGCGAAGCGAGCCGTGGCGTTAACGCGTCGCTCGTACACACGGAGACACCTGTGGCAGGCGGCTACGTCACGAAGCCTAATACCGTCGCTCGTCGTTTGGTATTTCTCGAGCGGGAAGCTCTGCCTATGCCAGCCGCGTTCTGCATACCGAACGAATTTGCACCGAGTCCACACGATCGAACGGCTCCCTCTCTCGCGCCTAACTTCAGTCGGTGTGAAGTTCGAACAAGTTCGTTACAGCACGCTGCAGTCTTGCGTTCGAATGGAGTCGAGAGAGTACGAAAACGCGCGCGTAGTTTCCATTGGCCGAGGCGAAAGGAGGCCTTCTCGGCCTCGAGCGCGGCCCAGAACGGGTTTGTTAAAAGGACGCGCAACAAAACTCGCTGCAAACTGCGACATACCGACACGGCACGTCGCGAGAGTCGCGCGACGCCATGCAAGGACTCCGGTGTTTCACGCGTTCCCTTCGTTCAACGTATAACCGTTTCGCCGATCGGACCAATGAGACGTCGCGTCGAACGATCTTTTTCTTAACAGGCAAAAAGGCAGGGAATATTTTTCCACGAACGAATAGGGAAAATATACGTGGATTCTCGTAGCGAATGACGTGTTTGTAACGAGTCTTTTCGTCTCCGGGGAATGTACTCACCGGGATGCAGCAGCAACAAGGCAACGGCGATAATCGCCGTGGTGCTCGGCAGTCGAATCCTATCCATTCTATCGGCAAAACGAATTCCACGAGCGGTTCGAGTGGAACGGAACAACGAGAGACGCAAATTGCGCGGCTCCATTCGAGTTGGAGGACAGAGTTCCGCGTTGCAGCGACTTTCACCGAGTATCGACGACGCTGCGCGAGTTTTGCCAACACGCGGCATCGATGATCGCATCGATTTGCCCGATCACGCTCGCAGACACACCGAACAATTCACTGCACGCATCATGTCTCGATGTTCGTTCTATTCTGTCACCAGTTTCACTGTCACACCTCTCCTTCTCACTGTATCTCTCTTCCTGCGTGGAAATCGGTAAAACGTCGATGGTACGCTTCATCGGTCGCGATTCTTCTCGGGTAATCTTTCTCGTTCGATGCAATCGTTCCAACGGTCGCGACTACCTGGAAAGCAGACCTACGCGAATTGTTCCGCGATCCGCGGGCTGAAACGAGTACCCCATCGTTTCGTGTGCTCGACGCAGTGTCGCTCCTGTGCCCCGGTGGTTTCTCGCTGGTTCGCGGACGATTTCTCAACCGTTCAACACGCTGGCAAAGCGTTCGCCGAGAACGGCGAGGCTCGCACGCTGATTTCCATCGCGAGCATCCGTCCCCGACTGCGTACGGACGAAAAAGGAATGTTTGCGCGCGATTTCAAAACGCCACGTTGCAACCGTCCGGCCAGAGAGTTCCTTTGTTCCGCCGGTGAGACTTACATACGCACGTATACGTCCTCGCGCACCTCTACGCGTATCACCGTTGCTGTACGTACAGCTTTGGCATGTACTCGATCACCGCTTACGCGCTTTGTTCTTCTCTCCTGGAACTACTTCACTTTCCCCCGTGTGGTTTTCGCGAGACGGTCAGTGGATGCAAAAATAGCGAGGGACGCGCGAGGAAAGGAGGGAAACGGGACGAAAATAAATGGAAAAATATGTCAAGACGAGGCAGAGGTCTACGGCGAAACGGAAATAGGATTTGTAACGGTGGCAGGAAGCAAGGTCGTTCGGTTCGAGACGATTCGGATTAAGTGAACACAAACGAGTGATAACGTATACGCGGAGAGCGTTAAAAAAATCCAGTGACGGCGAACGTTGACGCAAACGCACTCGACGAGGGTCGCGCGACGACTGAGCTTGGGGTCGCGTAGCATCGGCGCTACCCCCCACCGGTCGGCTTCCCCCTGTTCGCCGCGTCCCCCCACTACAGTTTGGTGCGCGCGTAGCGCAGCGCGCAACGTATATACAACCGGTCGGTTCCGATGCACGGTTGTCGTTTCAAGGTATATACGAGGATGGTGTCGGCGGTGGCGTTGGCGATGGTGGTGGTGGTGGTGGCGATGGTGATGGTGGTGGCGATGGTGGTGGTGGTGCTGGCGGTGGTGGTGGTGGTGGTGATGATGATGATGCTGGCGATGGTAGCGAAGGTGGCAGCGGCTGGACGGAAGACGAACGACGAAGGAACGCGTGCGACAAGGATGGAGGAAAGTAGCGCGAAAGAAAGGAGGATGGTAGAGGGAAGGATCGGAGGGAAACGGTAGGGCATGATGAAGACGAAGCATAAGTTGGTAAAGGCATCGAGGGGCAGAGAAGAAGACGGTGGTTAGAAAAGGTAAAACGCGCGAGAACAGCTTGCCCCCACCGACCTATGCGGCAGGTGGTTCTTACCGCCGTGGGCTAGGCCCATGGGACTGCCAAACCTTCGCGCGGCCGTCTGTCGTTGAGCTTTTTCATCGGCAAACCTGCTACCGACCCCCGCGCAATTTTTTCTCTCCCCGAATAACCGCTAGGAACGACGCTCCGCGACCGGAGGAAGAAGCCATCGAGGATAAACGATCTTGTCGATCGGCCAGTTTCGCGGTTACTCTTTCGCGGTCGGAATCGAGAGGAATTTCGGAAATGGGGTACGCGTTGCACTCGCACGGGGAGGATCGCGACCGGTGGTTTTTCGACGCTCGAAGGACACCTCGGTGCAGCAGGTGTCCGTTCCTCGACGATCTCGCCTCACGGCTCCATCCACCCCGCTCTACCTGCCTCCGTCTTTCGGCCATCTGCTCTTTCCAGCCGAGGGAATTCTCTATTTTTCTAGGAATAAACCTTCCCGTCGTCCTACTCGCGAAGGATGCGTTCGACGAAAGGTGCGCGGACATATGGCTCACGTGAAAATCGACCTTTCCCGCCCCCGCGCGGTTATAGAACGAGCCGTGGGAGAAAGAGACGGAGAAGGGTCGTGACAAGAGAGAGACGGGACCATAGGAAGGGTGAGGTGTACGAAACGAAATCGAAGCCGGGTCCCGAGGACAAGGGGCCCACAGAAGCAGCGCGAGTGCGTTGGAGTAGGACGAAAGGTGGACCGAGGAAAGGGGAAACGTTCGTTGCTCGATCGGTTCTCGAGCGTTTTAAAAATCGCCAGGCTGCCCGTTGCTCCGTCGGCTAGGACAAAGTTTGCGCGCGAAACGCGTGGAAAATGCGCTTAATTAAACGGTAACGATTCCCGTTCGCGACCCGTTAACGAACCTTCCATCGCGCTCGACCCGGGGAGAAACGGTCAGCGGGATAAGCCCGGCGGAATCGTCGAAATAATTGCGGCCGCGATAATTGCGTCTCGATTCGAGCTGTTCCGGATGGTTCGCGTCAGCCCCGTGCCCTTTCCAACTTTTGACCCATCGATTAAAAGCGCGCGATTAAACGCCGTGTCATCCGGACACGCCGTAAACGTCTGAAACGACGACTCGGGTCGTGGCGCGATTCGATTCGACGGTTCCGCGTCGCTTCCTTTGCTCGCTCGTAAAACACACCGACGATCGAAATCTTTTCCTCGTTCGGGACGGTGGATCGCGGTGGAGCCAGAGTTAGTAGATCGAAACGGCGGAATCGTGGTTCGTGCATGACTTGGCGGCCGGTCTCGGGCATACGAGCAAGGTTAACGGAGAGAAGTGGAAGGAAAAAGCGACGGTGGCGGCACAGCGGTGGCATGGTGGCGAAGAGGGCACAGCCGGGCCTCGCGCAGCCTCCCGTGGCCGCCACGGCCAGTCACGCGAACCATTAAAGATTCAAAGGCCCGAGGGCGAGCAGATGGTCCCCGCCGAACCGAGAAACGAGAATCGAGGAGAGAGATCTCTGTCGAGAAGCAACAGCCCGGACTCGGACTCGGGCCCGAAAGCGGCAGCCGGAGAATCACTAGGAAGCGGCAACACCGCCGGGCCGCGGTTACGTCCTACGGTCGTGCCGGTGACCGAGAGCTCCGACCCCTTCTCTCCGCTTCGTGCCCTCAGCCACACGCTTCTCTCCAATCCCGCCAGCTTCTTTTCTACGCTTACGTTCGAATACGAGTACCTCGTCCCCCGCCCCCGCCCATCCTCCTCCTCCTCGTCTTCTTCTTCTTCTCCTTCGTCCTCCGCCTCCCCCGCCCCTCCTTTTTCACCTTTCAGAGCCCTCTTTCCCC
>NW_016907960.1:581246-607361 GCF_001483705.2 Eufriesea mexicana | reverse complement strand
ACCGCTTACCTGCCGCTCTCCTGCCGCTCTCCTGGCAGCTCGCCTACCTCTCTCTACCTTCCAACCTTCCAACCACGTCCGACAACGTCGCCTCCTCGATCTCGCAACACCGTCGAGTCTACCTCGACGAAACCCGGCAACGTCGCTGCATCGGGCCCCGATACTGTACCTCGGACCCAGCAATGCCTCCGCTCTCTGCTCGACTTTCTTACCGTTACCATTCTAGCACGTGCGTTATCGGCGCCAGCCTTTGTTCCACGATCGCGCTCCATCGACCACGCTCTCTCTACACACCTAGGCACGGGGACATTGTCCGAATCCACGATGACGCGCCGCGTTCTGCCCCATGGACGTGGCATGCCGGTCCAAACCACCACCATGCAGGGAATACGCGTACACGTACGCGATCGGGTTCCAGAGGTCTCCTCGAATCCGATTCGATAAGGCGTATATCTCGCGTCGCGTTGATCGATGTCGTCCGAGGGTAATCGTAGGAACGAAGCGTTTCTGCTTATCCGTTCCATAAATCCTGCCTGCCGAGGAGCCGCTCGGACCCGTTCCCGGAACTCCGTCCCGTTCGAACAGTCCCGCTCTTTACACCGCTGCAGCTTCTCTATTATTAGCCATTTCCAACTGTCACTCGCAGCCTCTATTGAATTCTTCCGAGGTCTAATTGACGCCTAGATCACCGAGGCTGTCCCGTCCCACGGTTCGAAAGAATACGAACGACGACGAGATTCGAAAAGCTGCGACGAGTCGCGCGTGGAGGTTAAGCCGCAGCGAGCAGGGACACGATATTCGCTAAGCCGGTACCACTCCTTTGTTTCATCTCTACAATAGGATAGAGAAACTCGGTCCAGACGCTAAACCGGTCAGACCCTGGCGCAGCCGAACCGGAGCGGAGAGTCCTGCGGCTGGTCGCGGAGCATCGCGACGCCATGGAAACAAGGCGCGGTTCCAGGTCCTCCTCGGAGTGATACCAGCAACGGCCATGTATACGGAACATGTCCACCCACGCCCGCTATCGCGTAGTCGCTTTCCCTGGACGCTACCGTCGACTGCCTTTCGTCGACCTTGGAATTCCTGATTCTCAGGCGTCGCGCGTCCACCGACACGCGCAGTCGCTCGAACAAATACGAGGTTTGCGGCGTCGTCGGAGTTTACCGTGATGGACACGCGAGGTCGCGCGTAAGACGCGTGTACCGCTAGACCGATACCGATATCGGGTGGACCCGTTTCATGGTCGTGAACGTGGATGGACGAGCGCATCGGGCAGAGAGTCCGTGTCCCGGTTCGGGCGTCAGCGTGGAAAAAAGTAAAATACGCGGTATATACTCGAAGACGTCGAAGACGGTAGAAGAGGTCATCCCGTCGGGCGAATCGGAGAGGAGAGGAGAGGAGAGGAGAGGAGAGGCTGAGTAAAACCGCATGGCCCCGTGAGGGCCGCGTGTAACAAGAGGCTCTTTCATTTCGTGGCCGCTGAAACGGCGGTCGGATCGACGACAAAAACTCTCTCTCTCTCTCTTTCTCTGTTCCTCTCTCTTTTGCTCTATCCTCTGTTCGAGAGAGGCTGAGAAGGCGCTTATCGCGCGTACACCGTCGAGAGCATTCCTGGAGTCTGTCTTGGCGAACGAGAACACGGCGCTGTTCGACGTGGCGTTAAGCGGGGACAGGCCGAGGGCGAGAAAAAATGGAGCGCTCGGCGAAGGAGTCAGAAATGAGATGCGATGGCGGCACGTCTGTACGCGAGGTTAGTATACGGGAGAAACGGTCGTTTACGAAATGAGAAAGAAATGTAAACGATGAGCTGCGGAGGCGGAGGAAAGGTGAGCAGCAGGCGGCCGGGCCCGATAAGAAAGAGCACGTGCCACCTCGTTAAAACGCAGCTCGACCGGATATCGCGGCCCGGGGCGTTCCGTTGCTCCGTAGGAATAACATCGGCTGGCAGCGACAACCGCGCGAATCGCGATCCCTGCCGGCGACTATATTTGTGGACGAACCGCGACCAAACGGACCCCGAGGGTGGCCGACGTAGGGCCACGGAGGGCCGCGCGGAGCGAAAGCGACCGACCAACCGACCGACCGACCGACCGACCGACCCAACAGACGCACGGATGGAACGCCGAACGGAGGAGAATCGGAGAGAAGAGGACGGAAAGGTCTTGGGTTCAACGTTTCCTGAGAGAAGATCGAAGCTAAATTTAACCCTGTTCGCGTCACGGTACGCCAGATACCAGAACAGCTTCCACGCCGAACACCGTCAAAATTCCCTTTGATTGGCGTTCCCGGATCGATGCTCCGTCGCAGACTTCGTGGCCGTAGGCGAGACAAAAACGAGACCCGGTAGTAGGTATATCTCTGGCTCGAGACGCGTTTCGCCGGCTAGTAGTCCACGATGGGTGAAAGAAGGTCGCGTTTCCGCGAAAAGACGCCATGCGACGACCTACTCCACTCTCTCGCGTCCCGAAACCGAACGATCCGAGCTTGAAGGATCTTCATCGTCGAGGACAGCACGGTTCGATCCCGTGTTCGATGGGATAAACAGCCAGCAGGATCCGGGGTGCTCGTAGGAAGAACGAGGGATAGGGGAGATCCGGGGGGATAAGAGAGTCGGAGCAATTAAGAGGTGTCGAGCGATCGATGGAAAGAGCTCTCTCCTCTCGCGTCTCCTTTAAGCAGGAGTCAAAGTCTGGACGCGTTAAGCCGGGCCGATAACGACGCCTTCTATCCGACCCAAGATAAGGGGTCGCACGATGCCAGGCTTCTTACGCCTGCTGGTATCGGTCGTCGCTTTTCCGTCGTCTCGTTTATCTTTGCCCGATTGCTTTTCTCCAAACGCCCCCGCCTCGCGATCGCGATCCCATCGAGACTTCCGTTGACCGAGCGACACCGACGCGTCCCGGGACCCGCAGCTCGGGCCCCGTCGTCCCGTGAAACAATGCGCTTACTTACGCGCGCACCTACGTACGTAGGTATACTCGGGGACTCGTGGTCGCCTGCCAACGACGACGGAGGAGCGTGGGATACGTGGGATACGTAGGAGCGCGTATCACGTGTCCCCGGTGTGCGTTTCTACGCGCAACACGCAGCGCGTACGAGGCGCGTGTATACGTGAGTATGTACTTACGTAGCGCGTATCTCCGCGCTGCTGCGTGCCTACGTGCCTGCGTGGCTTGCGTGGCTGCATGCTTAGAGCCCGCTGCCCCGAAGGTTTCCTTTGTGTTCCCTTCACGGCATTTTTTTCTCTCGTCGAGAGTGGTCGAACGTGACCGAGCGACCTAAACGTTCCCGACGTTCGGCCCGGCGAGCTGTCGCTGCCACGCCGCTGTTTTGACGGACTGCAGTTCAAACTAACGAGCTCCGGCTGCGTTTACGACCGTAACGAATTCGCGTTTCCCCTCGCTGCGAATGGGGAGGAACGAGGAACGGGAGGACAATCGGGGCTGGGAAAAATCCAGGTCGTTTCCGTGTACGGATACCTATACGGTCGATGGCGTTTCGATCCTCCTGGCTCGATGATTTTATCCTTCTTCTTCTTCTTCTTCTTCTTCTTCTTCTTCTTCTTCTTCTTCTTCTCCTCGTCGTCGTCGTTGTCGTCGTTGTTGTTGTTATTAGAAGCGGAAAAGGAGTCGGTAGCAACGATAGACTGGAGCGTGACAGGCGACTCGCTCGAACGCACGGCGAATAAACGCGAAACGCGGGTCACGGCTATTCCGTTTCTCTCCTTGCTCGTTAGCCGTGAAAGAGGTACCGAAGCCGGTTAATCGTGACACGAGACTCGCATTAAGCGAACGCCACGCGATCGGCCCAAGAAACTCGTGCCGCGGCTCTCGAGCTGGCTCCGAGACCAGTTCTCCCGATAAGGAGACAAAACGCTAACTCTATTCCAGCCGATGGTATTACCTAACCCCCCATCGGTCACCGGAGACCGTAAGGGTAGGCATAACCCTGGAACCGCGTTCCGGAACCAGGGATCGAGACTCGGTCCGCGGCAAACTCCCAACATCGAGTGCATTTTTAAAGCGAACCGTGGCCCGTGTCGCTCGTAAATCTGTTTAGAGACGCGCCGTGATCGAGTAGCTGGTACCGGGAAAAAGGAAGAAACACCGTTTCGGGGGAGAGAAGAAGTCCGCGAGTTCGGTAGCCAGTCTCGACGCGATGACACGAGAATACATGGCACCCCGCGCGACGATTTATCATCGAGGAACGCGGAGAAACTCGCCTACCTCGGCCCTGACTCTACTTCTCCTCCTCCCTCTACTTCTTCTTCTTCTTCTTCTTCTTCTTCTTCTTCTTCTTCGTCTTCTTCCTGTTCCCGAGCCACGCTATCGCTCGAGCATCTCCGATCGCGAGGATCGCGCGGCGATCGATTTCCCGATTGGAAAACGCGACGCGGCATCGACGGACTTCTTATCGCCGTTCCTCCGCTTCCCGAAACTGTACCGGTATCCTGCGAAACTGCGCGAGAAGTTCGCCGCCGGCACCTGTTGCACGGATTTCCGGCACGTTTTCCGCGTGCGTTAGTGCGCGCGCCCTCGTGTGCACGATTGCGAGAGATGAAAACCGCGCGAGGTGGGAAGGGAGAGGAAAAGAGACAGGCGGACGCGTGGTCGCGCGGCCAAGCCGCTATTCGCGGATCCGCGCGTTGCGTCATCTCCGCGCGCGTATTCCGCGCTGGAACTAGTCATCGGACAAGAATTCCGGGTAACGTTGATTCCACGATGGCCGATCTCGTACCTCCGGGGCGAACGGAGATCGAAATCGAAGCGGCGATCGAGTAGCTCGATAAGCGGGTGGATGTCGCGAGGGGGCAGAGGGGGGCCTCGGGATGTTCGGCGAGTGGTAGGCGCGAAATCGATGGCTACCGAGATCGACCGTTATCCGGGATTTCCTTGGCGCGGAGGAAACGCGGCAAGGGAGCGCGCGGAGCGATCGCACGGGCTGTTTGGAGCGTGTACACGGCGCGGCGAGGTGCGTGGAGAGCCGAGGGACTCCGCATCTGCGAACCCGTCACACCGGTCCCACTTCTCTTCCATTGGCGTAGCAGCCGAGTTTTCCGAGGCGGAATACACGCGAGCGTGCGGCGCGAGCGCGCGCGATTCGTGGACGAAGCGTTTTAAAGGGCTTCGAGCGAGAGAGAGCGAGCGATCCGGCGCGATCGAGGTCACGGTATCGTATCATTAGCTCGAGAAAGCTCCTTTTTTGTTTGCCCGGTTTACGTGGAAACGAACGGGATTAAGCTAACCGTTGGTTAACTGTTGGACAACGTCTGCGAGTAATTAATAGTCGGGGCTGTAGGTAAATTTAATCGAACGGGGTAATTGCCAGATTATACGGGGCGCTTTGCTTAACTTTGTCGCTCGGAACGCCCGACCCCCCGGTTCACTATGCTCTCGAGGAAACGTTTGCTAAACGAGGCTTCCGCGCGAGGCTATCGGGCAACCGATACTCTTAAACCCGTGAGCGATCGATCTCCACTCGGAGCAACATCGATGGATCGTCGCAGAGATGCACGTACATGCGCAAACGCACGCGCGCGTGCGGCAAGAAGATCTCGGATCGCGCGTAATCCCGCTTTCTTCCGAAGCGTTCGCCACGAGTTTCCACGATGCGATGGCGGCGGGCAGGCAGGAGTCGCACGATCGCGAGCACAATGCGCCACGGGATGCCCTGAATTTTCCGAGTGAATCGTTTCTCACGTGGAACGGAAAAGAAGGCGGATTCGGTCGGCTAGAGGGCAGAGGCGAAGCGTATTCGCGGTGGCGCGCATTCGTGCTCCAAATACGAGCGGTTCTCGACGCTCGAACGGCTTTTGAACGGACGAGGACACAGAGACTCGTGGGCGCAATTTTTTTTTCTTTCCCAGGGCTTTTTTCAGCCGGCAAAAATGCGCTGTACGCGCCAAGTCCGTGGCCCCCGTTGCCGCTTCTTCTTCCAGCCTGCACTCCTCGGACGACAACTTTGCCGACCATTTTTCCCCGGGTTTCTCCGAGGTCCCGCTTTTTGTCCGCGTCCCCGTTGTTCGTTTCCCTGGCTCGGCCCTTCACCGGGGCCGCCGGTGATCCCCGCTGTTTTTGCCAGCGCGAACACGCCGAAACCCGCTCGGCTCGAGACGGAAAATTCCCGATGAAAACTGAAAATTCTTGGCTTTGCGCCATTGGATTCCAGTCGAGCCGGTTGCCGCTCCTACCGCGCCGTTACCTTCCCTCTCTCTCCCACCCTCTTTTTCTCTCTTTCCCTCCGCTTCCCCGCCCCCTTCCTGTCTCTCGCCTTTCTCTTTCTCTCTGTTTTCTTCCTACCTACCCTCTCTCTGCCGCCTTCTCCGCTTCTCGCTCTCCTCTCCTCTCCTCTCCTCTCCTCTCCGCTCCTCTTAGCTCTTTTTCAGCCTGCCCACCCCGCCTCTCCCTCCGCCTACGGAGACCTTCCAACCGAGAATCTACCTTTAGCACTCCCGGAGTCACGGACTAGCAGCACCTCTCGTTGCCGAAGGAACGCGCGACTCGATTCCTCCTGGTCCCTCTTCGTTTCGGCTTTTAAACGGACTAATCGATGCGCCTTACTTTCGCTGCATTCCAGCCCTCCTTTCTCCGCCACCGGGCCTCTTCGATCCTCCAACGCGGCCGGTCGAGATCCCGAGCAGAACCAACGCGGACCGGAAACGACGACGAGCGACATCCGTCCCCTTTTGCCGACGAAAAGTTTTTCCATCGGAACCTGGAAAATCGAGGTAACCCGGGCCCCCGTAATAGCGGTTAAACGCCTCGATTCGTAGCACCCCGGCTTTACCACGGAGCGAAATCCTCGCGAAGAATCCGCTCCGACTAATTGTTCCCCGCGAACCACCCTCGGCACTCGGCTATTACGAGCGTTGACCCGCTCGGTCGATAGGGGTCGCGGCCAATAACGCTAAGCTTCCCGATCATCGAGCGATCCTTTCTCGATAACCGCTGCTGGTACTCGAGAGAGGGAGAGAGATTGAGCCGCGGCTGCACCCGCAACTTCTTTTCAAACGACGATTCCAGGAATCGTCGGCCGAACAACGGGCACCATTGTGCCCGGACGCGGCGGTTCGTTCGCCGTGGGGGCTTCCTCTGCAGCGCGATTTTCGGTTTCCGGGAAGGAGATGTAGGTAATATAGGTAGAGGCAGAATCGGTTCGATAGGTCTGGCCGAAGGTATGCGTCGCGGTGACTGGAGAAAAGAGCGAGCTCGACTCGTATGGCTCGTTCACGGTTGCCGCCCGTTCGCCGCGAGCTCCTTATTTATGGGCATTGCGTTCGCGTCGTTACGCAATCCGGGTGTTTATGGTCGAGTAACGGCGCAACTTACTAGGCCAGCTACTACTCGGCTCCGTTGTAAACCCGTCCATCGTCGCCCGCAACCCTCTCCACGGCCGGGTCGGGCCCGAACTTTTGCTAGCGCGAGTCTAGCCAAGGGTAGTGGCCCGGCGCGATATCGTCAGCCGAGGCAGCTCGTTTTTATAAAGGAACGTACCGCGAGCGAGGTGGCCGGCGTAAATTACAACGGCAGCTCGCGTTACGCCGTCGTGGGGCGCGCTAAGAAACTTTCCGACGAGCTTTTCTCGTCCGCGGGGGTGTTGTTGCGCGCGAACTCGGGGAAAAAATGAGCTGCGATGCTGGCTGGCGTCCGAGGCGAGCGAAGGATCGTTATGCTCGAGCACATCCACCCGCCAAAGAAGTTTATCCCTGCTTTGCCGTGCGAGCGGCAGGAAAAAACGATCGCGAACGCGGATTAAAAGAGTAGCAGCGGGGCGGGCGGAGGAGAGTGGTGTAGAAGGTGGAGCAGAGACGAGGGTGGAGAAAAGGGTGGAAAAGGGTGGAAAAGGGTGGAAAAAGAAGACGCGGACGCGAGGAGCGAGCGCAGCCAGCGTTGGAAGACGGCGAGCGAGGCAGCCGTCCCGAACCAGCAGGGCAATATCGACGCGGCGAACCGTTCGAAGCGGCACACCGCGACATACGAGCGAGCCGAGTAAGCTCGATAAAACTAGTTCCGTCGAATAGCTCGAGGATATAGCTCCCGTTCGGACCCTTTGTTCTCGTTTATCGAGCCATTCGCGGTCGGTTCTCGCGGTCGCGACTTTTCGTTGCGCTTCACTCCGCTCGATCGCGTCTTCAACTTCCTCCGAAGATCCAGTCGTTAAGACTTTTTCTTCTTCTTCTTCTTCTTCTTCTTCTTCTTCTTCTCCTCGTCCTCTGATTCTTCCTCCCCCGACGACGACGACGACGACGACGACGACGACTTCTTTTTCTTTTCCCTTTTTTCGCCTGCTTCGCCTTTGTTCCGTCAACTTTGTCGATAGACGCGAAGAATACGAACGAGAACGAGTCCCCGTCCGCTTGGCCGAGGGGTGAGAGTTCGAGGCAGCGAGGAAGCAGAGGCGTCCGACAGCGCGCGTAGGTCTCTCAATAAGGCGAAGGACATCGCGCCATCCCCTGCGTCGTCCGTAAACGCGACGAAGAAAGGACGAGGACGCAAGGGGCGAGAGGACGAAGGAGGTGGCGGAATCGGGTGGAGCCTCCGCGAATTCTCGTGTCTCGAAGGCCTCCAGAGAGGCGACGAGCGAGAGCAAGAACGTAGGAAAGTGTTTATCCTTGAGATTGGACGTTCCGGGAGCTATCCTCGTAATCCCCTGGTGGCAATCTCGTAATCCCGCCGTATAACTTCGCCCCGTGCTACTCTCGATCTCACCGTCCACCGATTCGCCGAGACGCACCTCGACTATGAGGCCAGGGATATCTTATCCTATTTTATCCGAGATTCGGGGCCATTGTGCCCGGACTCGATATTTTTCCCTCGTTTTTCGCCCGTCAGCTCCGACGTACTTCCTGTCCTCCTTCAAACGTCGCTCCGAGCACGTTCCCCGTTCTCCGTTCTCCGTTCCTCCCTCCCAGCGACGTAGGTTACGGGCCGAAGAAACTATAATTCGCGGCGGACAGAGCCGGAAACGGAAATCGAGGAGTCAGCCTCGTGGATATCGGGGGAGGACGCGTTAATCGTCCCGAGAACGAGCTTTCGCGTGCTTCCCCGTGGAGAGAAGGAGGGTCACTCGAGCGAACGAGACTCTACCGCCGGCTAACTAGATACTCCGGTGTCTCCTAAAACCGTGGCGACCACTCCGACTTAACGAAAGGTAAACTTCTCGTCGCGAGAACAAACTTATCCCTGGCCGGTTTTTGTCCCGTTCCAACGCCATCTTTTCCACCCCGTTGGACCGGTCCTCTCGTGCCTGCTCGAGAAACACGGTTTCACCCTAATCGACTCGTTCCGCGCCACCCCACGTTGCCCCGTCGCCATCCGCTATGGCCGACATTTTCCTCCGCGTTGCTGTTCCGGATTCCAACGTCTCTCCTCGAACCCGCTCCGAGGATTCGGTGCTCGTGTCCGCTCGGACGACCACGGCCGGGCAAATGGAACACGTCTCGCGCGACGTACTCGCCCGGCGAATCGATAAAGACGAACGAACCATCGATATTACGTATCGAGTTACGCGTTGTTATCTGGCTACAACGGAGCCAGCTTTTTCCCTTTTGTATCGTCGAATAATCACCGGCTTGCCTCTACCGGGGGTGGAACACGGTCGACGAAACGAGAGGGTTCCCAGGGAACAATCGTCGGTTGTTTTTCGAGTAATCGATAGCCGGACGCGGAACGTACGAAGATAATGAAAACGTTGGCGATACGCGGATGCCTGAAATTAATAATCAGCTCGGAAAGGCCGAAATTAATTGTTCCATCGAGCGCGATAATACGATACGCGTCTCCGTTAACGCGGAAAATAATCGTCGCGACCGTTCCCCCGTTGCTAATCTTTTTAAAACGTCCCGAACGAAGCGCTGGAAATAATATCGTTATCGCTGCACGGCGGAGGGTGCACGGGGGTGGCCTCGCGTCGAGCTTTAAACTCTCGTTCCACGCGACGCGTATACGTGCACGCGGATCGACGAGTCCAAACATCGCGCGGCTGAGATTTAGCGGGTGACGGGATCGGGGGTGGGTAATTCGATATCTCGCCGGAGACGTTTACGTCAACTCTCTGACAATGGACTCCTCGCTGGATTACCAGCTTTGGTAAACGTACTTACCGGCAGATTATACCGGGGATTAAGCTAAACTTTGTTATTTCGTTGCGTTCTCCAGCCTGCCGTCGAATCGACGCTCGCCCTGCGACCACGCTGCCGATTTAACGACGCCCGGAGTTCGATCAAAGAAAACGGGGCGGACTCGTTAGGAAAACAGTCGGACAAACAATTATGGAAATTACGGATCGTTTCCGTAAATGGTCTAGCCGCGTTCAAAGAGGCACGTCGATTCCCTTTTGTCAAGATTCGTGGTCGGGGGACACGCGTTCGGAGGAGTAATCGGGACTCGCGTCCCTGCGAAAATCCCTCGGAGACGTTTAGCCGGCTTTTAAAGGGCGACCCGGTTTCCCACGCCGCAATTCGGCGAGCTCGAAAGGAGTTCGCCGCCGTTACAAAGATAACGCTAACTGGATTTAAACGATCGAAGCCCGATCGATAAGCTTCACGCGCTCGGAATCGCTGCTACTCCGGCAACCGGTCGCTCCGACCGCTCCGCGTTACCTCGTTCTCCTTTGACACAGAGACAAAGAGAGAGTGAGAGAGAGAGAGAGAGAGAGAGAGAGGAAGGAGTTCGGGAAAGTTTTTCCTGGCCAGGATGGCGGAAGAAAAAGGAAGGTTAATTCTAATCGTGGCAACGTAAACGAAGTCGCGAATAAAGGCAAAAGGAGCGTGGTTGCTTTCCTGGCCCGGCGTCACCCTTCCTCTCTCGCTGCACCCCTCGGCCCCTGTCACGGCTATTTTCCCGCATCGTCTTCTGCGGGTCTTCCGTGTTTACCGTACGGCCTCTCTGGTCTTTCCCGAGCTTCCGTCCACGCGTGCCCCCGCGTTTCGTGGCCCGCTGCAACCGGTGATAAACTGCCAGTCGAAGTTTCCACGAAGCCCCGAAACGGAACGCGCACGTACGCGCCACGCTTCTCCGCGTTTTTCGACCGCGAGCCCGGCTAACGATGTCCAGCGGCTAAAACGGTTAGCCTGGGCCGAAAAAGCGTGCGGCACAGTGAGCTGGAAACACCGCGGAAGTTGCGCGGAATTGGAGGGAAGGTCGCGGGGGGTTGCGGCGTGTGGCAGCGGGGGTGCGTAAAAAGGAAGCGGTGGCCAACGAGTAGGAAAAAGTTGGAAAAAAGTGAGCAGCACGGAAAGGTCGCGAGGAAAAAAGCTTGCTCCTGGCGGGAATCGCGCGCGTGCTGGTCGTGGCATTAATATGCATTTCGTATCGTTACGGACGACGCCGTAGCAGCGCATCGCGGATCAGCGGCGGCTGGCCGCTTCCGGTTTACCGGATCGACCCGCGAGCTCGCGAGTCGAGTGGTCGCGAGAGGAACGCGCGGATACGGCAGAGACGGCGAAGGAGGGAAATAGAAGGGATAAAAGGAAGCGGTGGTGGTCGGTGGTCGGCCAGTTTCGAACGCTGCAGACCGTGCAGAGACGGGTGTGCAGGGGGGCCGGGGGCGTGGGTCGGGGAGCAAGGGCAAATGGTAACCAGAAAAGCAATTCAATCTGGAATCGGCAAGATAGAGGCGAACGGTTGCGGCTGCGAGACCGTTCCATTACCGGTTTACCGAGAGAGAAAAAGGAAGAGGGGTGGTGGACGTCGGCGGAGACTGGCAGCAATGCCACGGTTTGCCACGACGCGCGGCTATTGTCACGGATAATTGCACGGCTAGTTAGCCGGCTACGCGAAGCCACCTCGTAAACTTTTCCCCGGTTGCGAGCGGGGCGACGCTATCTCGTTGCCCTCTGTTAAGGAATTTTCTTGCAGCGTTTACTCGCTTTATCTCCGCGTGTCGCTGTGTCGGGGATTCGCGCGGACCGTCCGCTTCCGCGTCTCGTCCGCGTTGGGGTCGCAGCGCGGAGGCGGAGGATCGTTTGTCCCGCGCGAGCCAGCGATACCAGATAAGCCACCGACACCGATTCTATTTGTTCCGGCTAGATTCTAAGACGCAACAAAGGCGCGCGCGTTCGTCCATTAGCCGTGGCACTCGCCGTGGAGAACGGGGAACGACGACGCCGCGGCGGATTGTCGGAATGGCGGGTGTCGGGGGTACGGCGTCTCGGAGGGGACAACGATCACGGTTGCATAGGTAATACCGTCTAACGGGGCAATGCGGGATAATCGAGGAATTAAAGTTACACCAGAGGCGGACGCGATCTCCTTCGAGCGTAGCCAAGGCTGTTGGTTTCGCCTTACGCGGTTTGCGAGAAGTATGCGCCGCGACGCGGATGGAATTTCTTCTCTTCCATCGCGTATCGCGATCGGTTGTCGTGGAGCGGAGTAGCGGCAAGCATCTGGCTCCCTTGGAAATCCCGAGGCCGTGTCGCGAGCACGACCTCTCTTCTGCAGTCGAGGACAGCGCGCGTACGCGTCGCGGATCGTGGATGAGCTGCAACGAGCCCGAACGAGGGTGCCGGGGAGAACGAGAGGGGTTGATGGGACGAGGGTGGCGGAGTGAAAAGGGAAACGCGAAGCGGAGTGAAACGGAGAAGGGATAGGAAGCTCGTTCCCCGGGGCTTGGAATGGGAAATGGAGGTTTCGGCGGATAGGAAAACGGGCGCAAGACGCGAGCGCTCGGTTACGCGTTTCCGATCCTTAATGGGTTTATACAGGGAGTAGCGTTCTAAGTTCTCGGTCTAGGTAATTCGAGCCGGTTTAACAAGTTTTCGGAGACATCCGCGCTAGTCGAAAGCGCCATCGATCCTCGCCATCTGTACGCGTCTTTACCGATCCACCGCGCGCGAATCGCGCAGCGGCGCTTTCACGCTCGGAAGCGTCTGGAGGAGGCACGAGAACGTTGCAGCTTCCGGTTCCAAGCGTTTATCATCGCGTAACGCGATCCACGTGCTCGACAGATGTCGCGCGTTTTTCCGCCACGTTCGCTCGCCTATCCATCGTCGTCCTCCTCCTCGTCGTCGTCGTCGGGGGCCGCGCATTCGCCATTCGAACCGTGTCGTTTGCGTCAACGCGCGACGTGACCGCGCTAGCGGGGTGAAAAAAAAGAGGAAAAGGAAGGAAGAAAGGGAAGATGGACGGTCGCGTTGAATTCGGTATTAAATTAGACGAGTGCCGCGAGGCGTCGCGTATCTCGATACCGCGAGTGCATCGGAGCGGACCGGAAAGCCTCGCGAAAGGACGGAACGGTTAATGCTCGGGCATAAATATCGAGGCTCTAATTACGTCGACGAGCGTGCACGCGCCGCACATATACCGGGCATATTCCCATCGAATTCGTAATTATGGGCTTAATTGAAAACGTGCCGGCCATTCTCCGTCAGCCGGTCGCCGTTGCGAGCACGCTGCCTCGTAATTCCTAAAAACAAAACTCTCTCTCGTCTCTCGTCTCTCCTCTCTCCAACCTCCGACTTCCGTTCCCCTGTTCCCGCTCTTTCCGTCCCGTTCCCTCTCCGCCGCGTCGGTACCCTCGGCTTTTTCGCGGCCGACTCGTTTGCTCGCTCGCTCGCTCGCTCGCTCGCGAATCGCGCCGCGACGCCAAAGCCGTCCCTCTACGACGCACGAACGATGACCCCGATGGAAGTTACGGTACCGCGACTGCCGCGGATCGCAGAACCGGCCACGAGCACGCGGCGCGGATTCGGGTCAACCGAAACCGAAGGAACGCGCGCGCCAACGTCACCGCGTCACAACGTGCCCCGTTGTCGAAGCCGGTGTCCGGGCCGTGGGGACAAGGGACCCGTCGCCGATTTCCCCAAGCTGGCCCCGCGACGAAAAAACACGGATGCAAAGCGACGGCCGTGTAATTTATATCCGGGAACGGAGCCAAGAAGCTGCCGGTTACCCCTCCGATCTCGTAAATCTCGCCCAAGCCCGTCGCGCGCGCGAGACCCCTGGAAACCAGGCCGGGTTCGACGTTTGTCCGCGATTACATCCGTTTTCGACGGATAGCAGGACGCGGTACACGCGTCGCGATGCCACGTAATCGACGGACGCGACGAGCAGCTCGTGAGAACCGGCCGTTTGGGTTAATGGCACTGGAGGAAACGCGCGAAGTCGAGGGTCGTTCGTTTCTCTTCTCTCCTTTCTCTTTTTTCCCCGTTTTCATCTCTCGCTCTCTCCCTGTCACTATTTTTTCCCCCGCTTTCTCTCCTTTTTCCCTTTTTGCCGCGCTGTCGCCGGTGTTTCGTGCGTCGCGAATTAAACGTGAGCGACGAAACGGTTTACGCCGGTCGCTGGCGAACGCGATGGCGCATCCGGCGAATCGTGGAAACGGCACGCGGTAGGATTTTTCGTCGAACGGAGAAAGGAGCGGAAAGGATCCGTTCCCTTTCCGGCATTTTTTAATAGTACGCCAGTCGGAGGCGGCACGAGTGGGATTCCCCGTAAAGAGCAGGGCGGAGGCGGCCGTTTCGCAAGAAAAACGAATTCCTGGCTGTGTATAAGTCGATAACGCGAAGGGAGGCAGCGTCCTGTGGCGGAGCTTAGCCGCGTCGCTTATAGGTATATCGTGCTCTTTGATCTTTAAAAAGAATTCAATTTGCCTGGAGATTGAACCAGGGTCACTGAACCGCGCGCAAACGCCAATCGTTCTTCCCGAGTGCACATGGGCTCCTACCGTGCCATGGATCCACCCCGCCTTGCCGTTGACGGGAAAGCGGTCGCCTTCCTCGAAACCGTTCCGCCACGGAGTCACCTTTTCCGCCTCGTCCTACCCTCTCCCGGCCTCGCCGTCTCTCGCCGTTTCTCCCTAATTAAGGAGCCAACGTTCGATTTCCTTACCAACTCGCCACGTCCTTTTCCCCGTTGGTTAACTCCGCGAAAATTCGGCGAAAATTCGGCGAAAATTCGAGACGACGAACGGGACGGACCTTTTTCCCTTCTTCTCTTCGTCCGCGGCCCGTTCACGGGAATCGAGCAAAGAGGACGACTGCGAATCGAAATTCGATCGGAAGCGTCGCGGCAGACTGTCGCGTGGTAGACGGCGTGGAAGTCGCGAGACCGGATACGACCGGAAGCGAGCGGAAGAATCGCGGCCACGACGTAATCGCGATAGCTCGGCATATACCGCTCGGAAATATTCGGTACGGAAAGATCGCGCAGGAAAAGAGCGCTGGGCCAGACGACGTTACCTCTTGGCCGTCGCGCTTATGCGAACATTTGCATAATATCGGCATATCCTTAACGGCGAGCCCGCGCGGCCTTCGGGAAACACCGATTCTCCGGGGTACCTTGAAACTTATCGCTTCTTAACCGTCGCGCACGATCCTCTCTCTCTCTCTCTCTATTCCGTCTCCTCTCTTTTCTTCCTACCTTTTCCCTTCTCCCTCGTTTCGCGCTCGACAGGGGGTCGTAGAACGAGGAGCAGCGGAATCGGAGGAACATTCGACGATGGCCGGGAGACGTTGCACGGGTATCTGGCTTTCGCCTGAATTTCGCGGGTAAATTTAACTCGGCCGTTCGCTCGTTTTTAGCCCGGCTGGTAATCGTATTAGCCCGCGAGCTACGCGAACGTTTTTTCACGTGGTTGGCTGAAAAAATACCGCCGTCGCGAATAATATCGTTCCACGGTATTTGCCGGGCGCTGGCGCGAACGCGCTTCACCCTCGAACGCGTTTCGCCTCGGGAGAACGAGGAACGAACGAGAAAGAAAGGTACTTCCGTAGCCAGATTATCCCGATCCATTCGAGGCACGAGCTCGCTCTCGATTCTCGCGGGACAATCGCGAGGAAGGTTCGTGGTCCCTTTCATCCCGCATCGTTCTCCCCCGTGGAGACGGCGGATCTCCCACGGCGATCTTCTGCGTTACGAGGATATTATTAGCGAGCCGTTGTTGGCCGACCGCGTGCCAGAGTCCGCTCGGTCGAAAGCGAACAGCCACGAGGAGATGGCCACGGAACGGTCCGTTTCCGTTCGTCTGCAACTCGTCTTCCCTGCGTGCCGATCGCCGTGCCGGATACGCGATCCCCTTCGATCCCTCGTTCCAGCCCGGTAATTTACGTCCACTCGACGGATCGACTCGTAAAGCTGCCCCGTCGCGAAAGACGCTTAATTACCGTCCGTGGCGAGCTCGGGCTATCTCGCGGGTCCCGCAGCCTCGATCCCTCGTTACGTCCTCCGATCCTCTCACGGATCTCGTCGCGCCGAAGGGAATACAGCCGGCTCGCGTTCCTCCCTTCCCGCGTTAGCTCCGTGACCAGACATTAGCGTAATGCACGGGACGCGTGTCGGGTAAAATTCTACCGGGGCATCGGGGTAAAATCGATACTCGCTAACGAGCAGCGAAAAACCTTCTTCCGTTTGCACGCTTCTGCCCCACCTCCGGTCACCGCGCGACCACGCTCGTGCACCGCCACTTTGGCGAACGGAGCTTCCTACTTGGCGCGAACAGGTTCGCCAACTGCGAACAGGGGAACGCGGGAGAGGCTGGTGACGGGTGGTGGTAGTGGTAGTAACGGTGGATGGCAAGAGAGAGAAAGTCGCGGGGGGTTCCGGTGTCGCAGGGGTAAAATTCGAATGTTCGAAAGCTGGCGGAAGGGGACCGAAGGGGAAGAGAAACGGAGGAGGAACGATGGTGGAAGGGAGGAGGAGGAGGAGGAGGAGCGGAAAGGCGCGGCGCGCAGGGTGTCGTGAGGGCTGACCTGCCTGGCCGCGACACGAGCGCGTATCGGCGACAAGGGTTCACCTGGAATAATTTCACTTTGCGGCCGCCGATAAGGCCACGGGTGCATGTTACCCTACCCACGCCGTATGATTGCGGAATCGCGTGATGCTCGGGTCGCGGCGGCGAAGCGCGGTGCGACGCGGCTTGGTTATAGAACGCGTAAGCTCGGCCCTTTCGCAGCCGCTGAAAGCAACGCCGACGAAAGGAAGGAGGAAGGCGCGCAGAGGGTCGCGATCAACGACGATGCTCGTGCACGGACGAGTTGGACGCCTCGTGCGAGTCCAATCATCGACCGACGCCTGCGAAACCTTCCCCGCACGGTCGCCGCCGCCGTCTTTCTTCTCCGTGGCTTTCGATCGCATCGCGCAGAGAGCGCCGAATGGCCGATCTCCCGTCAGCGATAGCGGAATGTATGTCGAATTTTTTGCACGCCGTTGCCGGTGGCCGTACCGAACGATCGACCGAGGAACGAGGACGATACCGCGGGAAACGGCTACCCCCGAGCCGAACAGCGAGGGTTGTTCCGCAGGAGGTGGCGTAAATACGCGCTCCATCGATAAATCTACAAACTGGGATCCATAAATAGCCGATACGTGCGCGTCCTGGCTGCGATATCGCGGTACACGCCGGCCTAGGTGAGACAGTCTCGCGAAAGGGTGGCGGAGGCTGCGAGTTGGCCGCCGGCCAGCGGATATTTTCGTAGTCCAGCCCCCGCTACTGGCGCTGCACGCGTCCCGAGTAACCCCATCGCCTTCCGATCGGGCTGCTTAAATCACCGGTAATGTACGTCGGTAGATCTGGCGCGCTAGATTCGAGCAACCCTCGCGGAACGACCGCCGCGCGGAAGGGAGCGGAAGCCTGACGGATAACCGGTGGACGGAGAATGAATCTGCCACGGGGCGAAGGCGTTCGCGAGGCCTTCCGATCGAGCACGCGGCTAGCTGGCCGGACAGGCCTCGTCGGATATAAACCATTCCACCGGCGAGCCCGTGTGTCCGAGGCTACCCGGATCGAAGTCGGCGGACTGTGCCGCGAAGGCGATGGCGCGAATCGCGGGCAAATCGGCGCAAACGAGGCGGAAATCGGACAACGAGACCGGGGCTTTGGTCGCGAAAGGAACACGAGAGATACGCGTATACGAATCCAATTACGCGGGATGAAGACTTCGCGTACCCTCGGTCCAATTAACGGGAAAACTAATTTTCGCGCGGCGGTGGCGGCGGCGAAATCCGCGTTCACCGAGCTCCCGCGTATTTTTTCCCTCTTTTGTCCCCGTTGAGCCGCCGAGAACCGGAATACCCCCTCGCTCTGCCCGTCCTTCCTATGCACGTATACACACGGCACGCATACACGTACCCGCCCATATATATGTATATATATATATTTCTTTTTTTCTCCCCGGTTCCATCGTCGACCGGCGTCCCGGTCCCGATTCAGCGCGCCGTAATACGCGCGGCCGCTCGCTCGTTCCGCTGAATTTAATTTAGCACTTACCGTATTGCTCGGGGCACGGCTAACCGTTTAACCGCCTAACGCCTTTGCCAACTTGGAGGGGGCAACGGCCTGCGAATTTTCGTGGACGCGCGCCGTTTTCCACGCCGCGTGGGCGGCCTCGATTCACGCGGCCGCCGACGCCGGCGTCGCCGCGCCGAAATACGCTCGCCTCTCGCTCGCCGTTTCGCTCGACCGATTCGTCCGCTCCGCGTCCTGCCGCGGCTCGATTTTTTAAATCGAAATCGTCCCCTTTTCTCTCCGCCTTTTTCCCTCCGCCGTTTTTCCTCTATTTTCCCCGGCTTTTTCCCATCCACGATATCGCTTTCTGACCGGTCGCGTCGATTTCACCCGAGCTTGGATTAACGGCTAACCGTGCTAGCGAAACGAAACCCTCTAAACTCGCAGGTCTGTTTGTTCGTTGTTCGTTTCGTGGATCGAGAGGCTCGATGGGCTTGCTTTTTTTCGTCGTCCGCGAGATTATTGCGAACGAACGGGGCCGCGCGATGATTGCTTCCGACCCATCGCTCGCAACAACTCTGTTCCGCGTTTGCAGTATGGCGGAAAAGGAATAGAGAGAGGGAGAAAAAAAAAAAAAAAAAGAAAAATGAAAAATGAAAAATGGAAGAGAAGAGGAAGCGATAGAGAGAAGACTGCGACGGTTACGAAACGCGGAGCACTAGACGACGCTCGACGGCGCTCGTCGTCTGAGCACGTTCGTACGCGAGCTTTAAAGCGTTCGTCTCTGGGAACCGCGTTCGCCGTAATCGCGATCGAGCCGCCTAGCGGTTCTGGGTCACGTTTCCGGCCGGCTTATCCCGCATATTTTCCTCGTGCTTTTCCCTCGCGACGTTTTGTGCCCGACGTAACCTGAAAACCGAATTACCCGAGCGGCCGCGCGCGTAAGGAGCAGTCCCTTGCAGCGGTTTATCGAGGAAAATCGAGGGAGAGAGAGACCCCTCCGACACGGCTCGACATGGCCCCCGCGTCCCGCGATGAAACGCATTAAACGCAAACGATCCCAGCCCGACTGGCTTTTAATCAGGCTAATGCGTAGCCTGCAGTTATTCCGCGGCTCGTTTCCCTCTCGCGTGTTCGTCCCGCGCATCGGATACCCCGTGCAGTCCCGTGCACGACGAAAATCAAACGCGTCCGTCAACGTCGCGTCCGCCGAAAGAGGATCTCACTGCCGGAGCTGACGTATCGCGCGTCCGACAGGGCGTTCCAATGGAAACCGTGTCTCGTCGCGATTCCCGTGGGAGAAGAGGGACGGTTCCTGGCCGGCAGCGCGGAGAGTTTGGGACGATAGCGTTCGGACGACCAACAACGCACGTCGGAAACGGAAATTTATTCGTCGAGCGCCGCGACGGGCATAAATCGCCACTGGACCGGGCGTCCTGCATTAAACGCGGTGGGAAATCGCTCCTTCGGCCGCGTCGCTGATACCAGTTTTTCCTCCGCCATCGCACCCCCGACGTAGCCATAGAAATCGCGCGTATTTGGGTTACGAGGAAACCCGACGATTCGCGGGCAAATCCGCTTTGCGCGGATTCCTGACGCGGCAGCGTTCGCAGGCATCCTCGTACGATGGATCCGCGCAGAGCTTCCGCTCGTGGCTTCCGCTCGCGAAAGGAAGCTACGAGAATTCGCGGAGGAACACGCAGCTTCGCTTTCCGATGGATTCGCGTGCTCTTCCGGTGATCCCCGTGCCCCACCCCTCGCATGCTCGCACTTTATTCGCGCGGTTTGGCTGGGACCCAATTCCCCTATCCTTTCCCTTTTCTCCGCCGCTGTTTCTCCCCTGTCGTTTCCCAGACCCGTCCCTTCTGCCCAGCGCGGCAGAACTCCTGACTCCTTCCCTTCCCGACGAGAGTGGTCTCCTCGCGTCACGGGATTCGCTCGCCTCGCGATGGGTCGCGCGAATTTCGCGGGAAAAGAGACTCGGCCGAGGAAACCTGTTGAGCCGGATAGGCCCGAGTGGTGGACTCTCGGCGATCGGTCGCGAGGCCCGCGATCAGGGACCAACGAGGGTTACACGGGCGAGAAGAGCGAAATGGCGCGATGGAATGACGAAAGAGTCTCGTGGCACTCACCTATGGCTGCCAGCAGCGCGAGGAGGATCCATAGGGGTCTCGATCTCTCCGCGAATCTCATCCTCTCTGCGACCGCGAGCACTCGATGGCGGCTGCTTGTTCGCCCGGTCTACGCCCAACAAAACACACGGGACACTCCGTCGACTGGTCACTTTTCTCGATATTATTTCTCCTCACCGGCACACAGTAGTCCCAACAAAACGCGAGTTCGCCGACCAACCACTCCGCGTATCGCTCGAGCCACGATCGTCCGCCGATCGGACGTCTCGAGCAGCTCGCGCGCGAGAGAGTGATTCACGTGTCCGCGTGCTCGGCGGAGGAGGACCACGTACCCGAGGCTTGTATCGTCCTCGATCCTCCGTTCGTCATGACGAAGGAAAGGAGAAGCGCGGGAATCGCGACGCGGTCGGCGTGTGGTCCGCGAGGCCGAGGTAACTCGCGAGAATCGAGCGTTCCGACTGGCGGAACGGAGCCTCGGCGGAAGGACGCGCGGCGCGGACGACGCGCGAGTAGCGGCGAGAGCGCGAGCGGAGCGAAGCGGAACGGAACGGAGCGGAAGGGAAGAACGCGGAGGCTACCTTGGCACCTTGATAGCCGGCGGTTAAGTGCGACCGCGGCCCGCTCCACTCGCGTCTCGTTCGTCGTTTCACGGCCGAGCGAAAGAGACGCACTGATCTCGCGATGCGCGCATGCCTCCGGCGAAAGTTTCCTCGAGCAGAGTCGCCGGGCCGGTTCGTTTATTTCTCGCGCCACTCTTCCACCCGTCGAAGCGTCGGTTCTCTCTCCCTCGTCGTCCTCCGGCTTCGGTTCCTCTCGATCTTTGTCCTTTGCAACGTCGGAGGACGATCGCGGAGGCGAGTTTCCGGCACGCCGATGGCCGCCGATTGATCCTCCCGGAAGCCATCGGAGACGCGTCCGCTGGAAGCGCGAGGGTCGCGACGCGAGTCAAAGAACGCGGGAATCGGTGTTCGGGGAACGGTGTTTGGGTTTTGGAAGGGTCGTTAACGTGGACAGATCGGCGCGAAGCAGCAGGTATCCCGTGCAGCTGCGGGACAGCGTGAATTACTGGCGCGCATTCCAATGGTGGGTGGTTCGCGGCGGCCGCTTTCGCCGCGAGTACGTCACCGACCACGGACAGATATACCCTCGGTGAAGCCGCTTCCCATTGCGTTAACGCGACGCGGTTTTACGAGCGTCCATTCGACCAGTAAATCGCGCCCCGTGCCCGGCATTCTCTTTTATCCGCGAAACATATTTCTGCCGCCGCGACGACGCGCGACGACGAAACGCGAGCGCGTGGACGAGCGAACGAGACAGGGACGGGGTGGATCCGCGCGCGAGGGAGACGCAAGCGGAACGAAACGAAACGAAACGAGAGGCGCGAACGAAGGAGAAAACGATCGTTAAAACGTTTAGAGACGCGCGGTTCCGGGGCAGAGAGATGCAGTCGGAGATGTGGAGCAAGAGGAAGCGAGTATCGGTAGACCGAGGGACGTGGCAGTGGAACGGGCGAGGAACGAACGGGTCTACGGGAGAAGTTAACCAGAGAGACCGGAGAAACTCGCAGACTCCGCATCCGGCCGCTCGATGGTAGACCGTACAATTGTCTGGCATTGTGCTTGCAAATCAAGCGGCGGCCCGAATTTACATGAGATTTACGGCATTCCGTTTGCCGCAGCCCCTGCTGCCGCGTCCTTCTTCGTGTAACGTTCGCGAACCCGCCTCGTACCTCGTCCGGCCTCGCGCGGAACGCTCGACTAAAGCTGGCCTCGATCGCGACAAAAACCCCGCGAACACGCCTTTAATAAATTCCGATTCGATCCAGTCTTCTATTCCGATTCGCTCTCCCGTCCCCCTACGCCCCCTTTCCACCCGATCCTTTCTTAACCGGATTCCCGTTTTCCCGCCAATCGACTTTGAATATTTCGCCCGAGCCAGCCTCCTCCGGCCAGCCAAGTTTCACCGGAGGAAACGCAAATACGCGGCGGAACAGAGGCACGTACACGCCGCGTTACACCCGAGACTTCCCGCGGGAGATTCCCGCTTCTTAATTACTTCCGTCCATTAATTAAAGAGTCGACTCTTGGCCAGCGCGGAAGCCCGACCACACGGATCGCGGCTACGTACCCCGTGTCGGTCGAGATCGAAAGAGAGCCGATACTTTTGCTAGATAAATCGTCGCGGAGTACGTCGTGGAACATCTCGGTGCTCGAACCCTGAAAAGCGACGAGGAGTACCGCGACACCTGCTGCTGCTACGATTCTTTCCAGTGTAACGAACTCGACTTTCAGCCGATTAAACGAGGCACGCGTTTTCCGACTTGCCCGAAAATTCCACGCTCGCCGACGGACCGAGCGTAAATAAACGACCGAGCGCGTAAACAGCCGAATGGAAAGAGCAAATAGGGAAAATTACCGGTAGACACGCTGAATAACGCGAACGAGGCTCAGTCTGAATCATCGCGGTACATTAATCCCCGGCATCGCTTTAATAAATTTATAATCAAGCCCGTTGATCACGGTTTACCCTTGCTCGCGAGGCGTATTCCCCGCGAGGTTATCTCGCGAAAAGCTCGCACGCTGCGAAGTCGCGGTCGCGGAGCAGACTCCGCGTGCTCGCGATCCCGGGGCCCCTGAGACTCGGTCCTCCTCGGGCACTGGCATAGGTCTCGCAGTTAAATTAGGTGAAATAGCTCCCTAGACGTCTCTTCGTTAGACTTCTCCGAGCCGTTATCCTCCCGCGTGATACGAGAACTAAACTTCGCTTTCTCCTCTTCGCTCGGGGCGCTCCGCGTCGCCTTCCTCCGCGCGTGTTTCGGTAAACGCGAGCGAGAATCGCGGACGGGGGGTCGCGTCAGCTGGTTAAGCCCCGGTTGACAGTCGCGATTCGGCCTTGACGGAGCGCGGAAGTCACGGTTTTTCGGCGGACTAAGGTCAACGCAGGGGCGCGTGTGTCACGGGGGCAGGGCGGAACGATCGATGACCAGGCGCGAATCCATTAAGTATTCCCTCGGCTTTAATTACGAGAACAAAGTTTCCGCTCGATTGGAAAAGTTTCCGCTGCATACTCGATCGCGCGGCTGCGAATCGCTGGCCGCCACCCCGCCGCGCGCCACCCCCCGGGACCCCTCCGATAAAACGGAAGCTTTCTTTGCGGGCGCGGACAACGTCGCGTAAAAATTCCCCGCGACTCGTCCGAACGGGCCATCCCGAGTATCCCGAGTTCCAGCCCCGTTTCCCCCGGGGAATTTCCACGCTGGGTCGCGAGGCGACGGGAGAGGACACCCTCTCGGGGGCGTGGGGGGGGGGGGGGGTCGATCAAAGAGAGCGAGCAGTCTCCGATCCGACGGCGAATCTCGCGTTCGATGCAATTAGAGAACCCTCCGAGGCTTTCTTCCTCCGGTAAAGAAGCCGTTCCACCGATCTTCCTCGATTTTACGTCGTTTAACGGCGCCGCTGGTTATCGTAGTAGCACGCGACACGCGATATCCGATATTGCTTCTCTTCCGGAATCACGGAGGCATCCACGGTCTATTCGAGGGCTCCCACCCGTGCACGAGACAAAGATTAATTTTCAGTAATCTCGCTGCCCGTGTACACTTCGACACCCCGCCACGAATTTTTTACCCCCAAACGAAGCTCTGACGTACGTACCAACCCCACGCGAATGTCTCCGTTCATCCAATTTCCTACCTCCTACCACCCCCACCGTCCTCTCCTCTCCTCTCTTCCTCTCGCGCTCGAATCGAATAAACAAATAAATCATCGACTCGTGCCCGATACAGGCGGACGAGTCTCCCATCGTAGGAAATTACCGCCGCGAGAGTCGACGAGCCGATCGCCGATATTACTCCGCTCCCAGAAACATCTGCCACGGGAATCCGAGTTCGTATGCGAATCCGAATCCGAATCCGAATTTGGGCTCGGATTCGAATCTCCGCTCGTCCCCTCGCGAGCGCACGGCCATCGGCCAGAGTTTCCTCCCCAGGGACCGTCACTCGCGGCGCTTATCGTCGCCGATAAAATCGGGCGTCGAATTTGTCGAAACCCGAACGGAGGCTTCCTCTGTCGCTTCCCGTTGCAGACGAGACGCGCCAGTCGGTCGTCGGCTGGCCGGGTCGCGGAGCGAGGGCTGCGGGATAGGGGAGGAAGAGTGGGTGAGAAAGGGGATCTCGTAATCCTTTTGTAAGATGGCCGAGAGGACGGCGAGTAACGTTTATCGCGATAAATAAAGCTCGGCTTGCTGTCCCGGAGGGTAGACGCGGAGCCGTTAGGCGCAGAGAAGGGGTGTCGTTAACGGTAGAGGGAGGCAAGAAGGGGGCGAGTGGCGAAAGCTCTTTGAGGTCGCGACCGATACTACGCGCGCAGACTAAGTGCTCGCTGCGGCTCGAGGATTCGGCTCGTCGGCTTAATAAGCTGTCGAAACGCCGAGGAAATTTGTCGGCCCCCGACGCGCGTTCCACGACCCCGCTCGCAGACTAATCCGGATCCACCGCAGCCATCTTGCTTCTCCGTCGAGCCGCCGCGGAATTCCCACGCGAGGCAGCTGTGCGCGTTGCGGTTCGATCGACGGCGAGCTAGCCGTGGATCCTCGGCCGAGCCGCATCGAGAGGATCTGGGCTGTCGAACACGGCACACCAGGAGGGTATCGGTGGAACGGAAGGAGCGCCGCGAAGGAGAAGGAGCGATGGAGACCGGTGTCGGCCGTGGGTCGGTTAGGGCTTTGGGCTCGGGCAAGGTCTCGCTCGCAGGTGGCCGCACGCGAACCAAGACCCGGTCCCAACGGTCGAGTACGAAGCGACGGCGACTCGACGAGCCGTGACCAAGACTTCCGTTCGCACGGCCCGAACGCGCACCTCGCAATAAAAGCGTTTCTCTCGCGTTTCAGTCGGATCGGGAAAGGGACGCGGCCGCGTGGGAGGCAACCGGACGTCGCGATTGCCCGGGACCGATAGGGATCTCGGGCCGAACCGACGCGCGGTGGCTACGGCTGTGTGCTGGCGTCGGCAGCGTCGGTGAATCGAGACCGCGCGAGTTCGGGGAACACCGCTGGGAACCGCGGAAAAGCTCGACAAAACGGTGATTTCGCGGCAGCGTTGGCGAGGTAGGACCAACGCGAGCCCCCATGGGAAGCCGCGGTGAGGTAGAGCAAAGTCGAAGGACGGAAGAGGTAGGCAGCTGCCGGTGACTCGTTTCCAGCGTGTCGCTCGTCCTCGTCCCGTGCGTAGAATAAACAGCCGACGGGAAAGCGAACTCCTCGCTCCCTGGAGCATCGGGAGAGAGAGCTCGGCAGCGTTCCGAAGTGCCGGGACGGAACAAGACGGAATCGGGTATCAAAGAGGTAAACCTCGTTTCGACGGCACGGTTCTCGGTAAATACGATCGAGAAAGGTAACTACGAAGCGAGCGAGTGTACGCGCCGGGGATAATTGTTCGTCGGATTGCGCGTTCTAATTACGTAGGTCATGTTTAGAGTCGTAGTTTCTGTTTTTCTTAATTGGCGCCCAGAGACTTTCAGAGTCGTTGCAACTGATTACTTTTAACGTGCTCCTTAACGATTCCTGCAATCCATTTTCAGCTTCGCCGCCGTTCCTCGAAAGTAAAACGGGCCTGCGCGCGTATTGTTTTTCTCCTACGTAATGGGTTACACCTGCTAAATAACCCGGTACCCTGCCGTTCCCTGGTACTCGCTTTAAATTACCATACATCCGACGAAAATCTGCGAGGAAGGGCAGCAGGGCGCGGTTTAAAGGCGACGTCCTTTCTCTTTCCGCTCGTTCCGTTTCGTTTCGCTCGGCGGCCAGGCAAGAGAGGAAACCGCTC
>NW_016907960.1:536196-581183 GCF_001483705.2 Eufriesea mexicana | reverse complement strand
CTCTTCGACCGGGCATTTAATCCAGCCAACGGTTTTCCACAGTCGCGGTTTACAACGTCCACGCGTAACGGTCGCCGACGGACGTGTGTCGGACGACAGGTGTGTTTGCGCGACTCGGCCGTGTCCGATCGCGACACGCTGTCGTCTATCTACCGGCTTATCTCTTCCACCGACCATCCCCAACCGCCCTTCGTTCCCTCCTTCCTTCGAGGAACGAGGTCTGGGTCGCTTCCGAATCTCCAGTCCCTGCACGCCGCAATTCTGGCCCCCTCCGGAAGGGTGAATCGCGTTATCTCTTCATCGCAGTAGGAGGCGAGCTCGCGACGCGTCGTCGGTTGCGTCGTCGATGACACAACGCGTTTGTTGCGTGCAAACTTGACCGTGAGCTTCGCGATTTATCGAAAGCTGCAGTGGGAACAAGGGCATCGGATCCTTCCCGACGCTGAGGATTTTAAGCTGCGACTCTCGTTCTTCTTCCCCCGATTTCTACCCTCTTCTCGTTCCCCGGGGGAAGAACGAAGAGAGAGAGAGAGAGAGGTCGTGATCGATTTATCGGTGTTCCGAGCTCTCCGCGTCAGGGGCCGGATATAAATCGATTTGCTCGATTATCGTAACGGCCAGCTGACTTTAATGGCTCGCTAAACGCTTCCGTTTGTCGTCGAGGTACTTGCCACGGTTAGCCGAGCGAATAAAAAGCTCTCTCGGTTCTCCAGTCGACGATCGCGGCGAAGGTGTACCGTCTGCGGGACCGGAAGCAGACTATGGCGGCGGTGGCGCTACGCGAATCGAGCACGACCTTCCGTTCCGTACGTTTCGTTCGACGAACGAAGAAACCTGCCAGAGCAAAACGCGACCGTGCTTCTTGCCCGATCTTCGTGACCCGCGACGCCGCCGATTCTCGCTGCCTCCGGTTTGCGAGTCGTGTCGCAAGAACGTTCCAAAGCAGTCGGAACGAAAACAGCGCTGAGCCAGCCGGTGCGTTATTTACGAGGACTGCCACTCGCTCTCCTCCGCTTCTTGCGATCGCGCAGAGTCGTCGCACGTGCAACCCCGAGCAGCGCGTCCAACGAGCATCCAGCGATTAACGAGCGCGACCGTGGTGGCCTCACGCACCGCTGCGGCCCTTTTTCCGTCACTCTCTGTCCGACCTTCCGGGACCACGAAGCGCGCGCTCGCTAGGGCAAGAGGAAATTCGTAAGAAATTCGTGCTCGAGGCAGAGAGTGACGAGACGAAGAGGTCAGCGAGATGGTCCGTCGAGGGCCCGCCGGTGGCCGGATCGCCGCGACGGCGAGTGTACTCGACCGGTTCGCTGTTCCCCCGCTCGAAAGGGCAAAGAAAAAGACAGGTCGCGGCGGAAAAAGATGCCCGCAAAACGAGTAGCGTCTCGTCGTCGAGTAGCGGGCCGCGATCTTCTCCGCTTCGGGCCGCCTCGTCGTTAGATCCGACGCGCGCGCGGAGTCCGTTGAACTCCGGCCGCGCGAGGCCGACCTCTGTCCTCTTTCTTCTTCCACCTCGTCGGTCTCTTTCCATCATCCTGACAAAAGCAAAGGCTTCGCAGCCGGATCCGAGGATCGTGGCAAGTGCTCGCGACTCGCGGAAACATCGCCTCGTCCGATGGATAAATCGGTTCCGTCTTTTCGATCCGCCCTTCAGTTTCACGAAGGCCGTGTCCATCCAGGGGCTTCTTGCCCCTCCGCGTTACCTCGGACCATATTTTTTATCTCGTCGCGGAATTTTTCCTCTTCGAATCCTCCGCGATCCCTGGATCGCTTGCCTCGGTCTCCGCTTTCTTCTCGTTTGCGGTTTTTCCGCGGCCCGATCGAGCTCGCGTTCCAAAGTTCTACGGCTTCCTCCTTTCGTCCTTGATGTCATCCCCCGTGTCGTTGGAGACAGAGAGGAAGGAACGGGGGTAGAGCAAAGCCTTCCTCTTGAAACGCGTCGCGTCGTGTTTACCCGCGATCTCGAGGATGTTCCAGGCTTGCTTATCTTTAATCGCTTCGATCGAGAAATGGCCCACCTCGGGTTCCTAAAGTCGGCCGGATGGGCGAGGCGCCAGTTACAAATTATCGGCGCGTGGAAATTTGCTGGCGGACTTTTTGCTCGCCCGGCATCCTCTCCGATGCTCTAAGGAAGAAGCCCGGCGATACTCAGAATAGCACTTAGCGAAAGCGTCCTCGGTACATCGATTTTCGATTCGAAACGAACTTTATACTTCCTCCGGTTACGGAACAACAGGATCCGGCTATTTTTTCCGGACCTCCCGAAGCTCTCCCCGTCTTCCTGCCAGTTTGCAACGATCTCGCTGCGAGAGATCGGTTCGAGTACGTCGCGCCTCGCCCTGTCCGGAAGGCGCGATTCTTCCGGCCAGTGTCGAGATCGATCGCGAGGAATCCATTTTCCTGTCCGGTTGCTCGCAGCACACCGCGAGCTATCATCGAGCTGCTCCACTCCGCTCTCGCGTCTCGGCGGGACTTTGTTCGCGAGCCAGCCGCTCGCGGAATTTTTATTCGCCGTTTAGTTTTAATCAAAACTCGAGGCGGACGTCGCGATCCGCCGCCGGCTCTCTTCAGCGGCCTTTTTTCATTTCGCGACGCGTACGACGGGGAAACGAAAGGACGCTCGGCGAAATGAGAACGGGAAAACGAGGGACGCGGACGCGGCTCTGTCCGAGGTAATTGGAAAAGTACCGAGGAAAATAAAAAATTCAGTATTCCGCGTGTAAGGCGGACGGACGAGTCGGCCGGAAGACCGCGAGCTCTAATCTTTCCACGGATCTCCATGGGTCGCGTGACTATCCCTGCTGTCTCCCCATTTGCGCCACTCTGCCTGCCTGGCCTGGCCTGGCCTGCCGGCAGACACCGTGGCTCGCCCTTGGGCCAACGTGTTCGACAGATTTCGCCAAACTTCTATTTCGACCGGGTAGAAGAACATTTGGGGGACACGCGGGTGTCCTTAGCTCCGAGGTCGTTTGTCGGTGAAAAGGCCACGGGTAAAAGCCATTTTCGAAGTTCCTCGTTAACGAAGGAAGCCGTGGAAACGATGCTGGTAGAAGAAATAGGAAACAAATGTCTCTCGCGAGTATCCTTGGGCGAACCGCGTCTCCTTTGTCGTTTCTTTCCACCGACGTAACAACCCGGCCCGATAATTAATGAAACTACGGGTTCGCAGCGAATACGGTGGCCAGTGGCAAATTTGTTTTCAATTTTTTATGCTCTCGTGACACATTCGCCCCTTAATTCTCCGGCCATTTCCATCAATTTATCGAGAAAGGCGTAACGAGTACCTGGAAAGGTACAAGTTACACACGCGGTATACCGCGCGACCGCACGTAACGCTCGCCTCGAGCTTTTTCCACCGGCGACACCACCAGAGCTAAGTAGACCCTGCCCGCTAATCGCCGCCTCGTATATATTCGATAATCGTATTCGATAACCATAGGTGCGACTTCCTGGTCGGCCTGCGACTCGGTTGGCACTCTAGTTCACCCGGCAAACCGGAGGGGTACGCGGGAATCGCGATCGCGAATGACGAGCAGGTGTCTTCGACGTCGTTGCGAAGAAAGGGCAAACTATTCTCGTTTCGGCGTGCAAAGTGTTTCGCCGGTGTTCCCATCGGTTCGCCGCGGGGGTGGGAATAACGACGAATTCGTTTCCGCTCGAACGATCGCTGCAATATTAATCGCATCGGTGATTCGAAGGAGACTGCCGTTCCTGTTTCGCTCTCCACGGCCTTTTCTACGTTTCCGCGGCATCCCTCTGCCCCTTCCGGTCCCTCCACCCTCCCCTAGGTTCCCTTGTGTTCCGCGACTGGTTTCCAAAGCCGCTCCCCGTCCGCCGAAGCAGGGACAAGGGAGAAACGAGAGGACGTCGGGGAGGACGTCGCTTAGCGTTTCTCGCGCGCGTTACCGGAGTTAGTTTCAGCCGGCTGAACCACGCTCGTTAGCATGTCATTTTTATTCATCGAGCCTCGAGAGGACCTGTAAGACAGCCGAATCGATAGCTGGATCCGTGAACCGCGTCTCGTAGGCGCGACCGCGCGCCTGCGTCCTTCGCCGTCTACCTTCGCGCTACCTGCGCCCACCTGGCCAGCTGTCTGCTCCTTCGTCTGTCTGTCTGCCTGTCTGTCTGTCTGTCGGTTTTCAGCGCGTTCCTCGGGGTAGGACGAGAACTCCGGAGCCAAGAGACGGCAAAAGTTCTCCAAAAGGATATGTTTAAAGGGACGACTCTCTCTGCTATCGATCGACCAAATATCGCTAAATCCATCTAGATCGCGGTAGATCCTTTTCCCCTGCCACCGAATTCACGGCGAATTCTCGCGCAATAACCGCGAGACGATCGATCGGACACGAGTGGTTGCTCGTCTCTCGAAAAACTTTGACCACGTGCTCCTCTTTTCCCCTTCGTCCTTCTAGCCTCTTGGATCTCCTCCACTCTCGGTCCCGAACCGTTCCAGCACCGAGACCACGGTTCTTTCTTCCTCTCGGCCGGCTTCACCCATCCAGTTTCGTACGCGGACTGGTTTTCGCTCGGGCTTGGCCCCGCTCCAGGCTCTCTCTCTCTCTCTCTCTCTCCCTTTCTCCCTGTTCCCGTCTCCCAGACGTGCTTACCTGAAACGCGCGGAAACGGATCTATTCGAGCGAAACAGCCCCGGTATACGTGTCCGCGATCTCCTCGGCACGTTCTCGGCCGCGAGGGACCGTTTTTGGCCTGGACACCAGCTCGGCTCGAAACGGAGACAATCGGTAAGCAAGCACAGGGTCAAGACGCGTCGGGAATGCCACCCTCGACGACGACAACGACGACGACGACAAGGGCGACGGGGGAGAAGGAAAAATAGAGGGAAAGGAGCGGCGTTTCGCATGCACGGACGATCAGAAATTGGCCGCAATCTTTGCGCCGCTTACGGACAATTACCAACGAGATTGCCTTCTCGGTCTCCCCTCCGTGCTCCACCCTCTGTCCCCCTACGTCCAATGCCTATTTTCACCCCCTTCCGCCGGCCGTTCAGCATCGCCCCCGTGTCATTTGCCATGGAGAATCGGACGACCACGCGCCCCCAGCACCGAATAAAATACAATCGTGCGTCCCGATCTGCCATTACGCCGGATTATAACTTCGTTGATCGCCGACGAAACGCCGGGGGGTTCTTCTATTTGTATTCAAAGGCAATCGCGATCGCGCAGGGCGCCTCCGCTTCCGGCGTTCCCCGATGTCCTCTCCCGGGCCCTCTGTTTTCGCTCTACGTTCCGCGATACCCCATTCCTCCTCCTCCTCGTTCTCTCTCGATATCCTCCCCGTTTCCGTTGCTATAAATTCCGTGAAAGTCGCACCTTCGGGTTGCCGTGGTATAAACGCCGGAGATTGTTCGCTTTTCGACCTCTCGAATTACTGCCGGGCTAATTCGAGAACTGTGAATCCGTGATAATATTCGCCGAAAGTTTCTCGTCTATTTATACGTTACTGGGTAAGATTCAGCCGGTGTGCAGAGTCGACAGCGACGTCGCTGTCGGATCGAACGGATTGATAGGACGATTTCGAGCTAAGAACGTCTAATCTCGGCCGATTTCCGATTCCGCGCGCGCGGAACGTTTATAAACACGACCAGTTGCGTGAGAATTTATCGCAGAGGCTGGCCAAATACGAGTACGAGTTAGGTGCACGGGGTCTGTATGATTGCCGATCATCAGCGTACGTGACGAGTGTTCGTAACGACGTATTTAGTAATAGCGGAACAGCGAAATCCGCGATGCTCGCGTGCGAGCGTGCACCGGTCGTAGGTGGAAAAATATGCCGATGGAAATGGACCGTGGCGTATTCCGTAGTTCGAAACAATTTTTCATGCGACGGGCGATTTACGGGTAACACGCGGCGGCCCGAGTGTAGGCGGATCACCCGGTATAGCACCGTCTGAAACTACCACCCTTTGGTCCGTGCAAATTTTCCGGGTCTATGTTTGCGCGTTTTGACCCCGTTCATAGGAATACTACGCGCGTAATTCGAGGATTATTATAGCTCTATGGACGTACGCGCGTGCGTCGCGCTTTTCGGCAGCAGATTTACTCGACCCGCGGCTATTAAATCGTCGCTAATTACAGTTTAATCGACCACGGGCGTCATTGAAACGATAGCCTCTGATGTGGAGGTGGCGGGTTTTTCCAGAGTCGGTTATTACAGGTAACGCTCGGCGTTGTTCTCGCGATGGGAAGGATAAAAATTCGAGCGGATTTGTCGCGCGCGGTTGGTAACAGCGGCGAAGGAAGAATCACCGAATCGACGATTACGATTTCACTGTTGGCCCTTTTTCATCGCCTGCCGAGTCCTGCGTGTAAAAGTTCCACCTCACCGTCGCAGAGTCATCTTTCCTGTCGTCGAGATGCCCGCTCGCCACCGCACCGGCGAGGTCTTTAACCTTCGCGAGGAACTCGACGCGAAGATACGAACGGCATAAAACGCGAAGCACGGCGGAGAGCGCGCTGATCGCGCGCACGCTCACGCTCGCGCGTTGGTCCGTAGGTTCGCCGGGTCTCGCGGCCACGATCCGCAAGGGAAATAAGGAAAAGGAAAGCGCGGAACAAATAGAAACGCGATACAAATATAAATAGAGAGAGAGAGAGAGAGAGAGAGAGGCGAGCAGGAGGCGAAGGGGAGGTCAGAGAGAAGACGGAATAAAGAAGCGAGCAGCGCGCGACGCTGAAAGCGTCTTCTTGGACCGCGTCGCGGCTCAGCGTCGAGCTTCGCTTCCTTTTTCGTTTCTTTTTGCCGCTCTGTGCGGCGCAAAGTCGCGAGACAAAAGGAGCGGAAAACGCGTACACGATGCCTTCGGGTTTCTCTGTGTCCGAGACAGAGAGCCCGGCGAGTGGCAGAGGCGTCGGAGAGATTGGTGGGCCACTGGGCGCACATGGCGCCTCACCCGGCACTCTCGATTAATTCGATGACGCGATGGTTAATGAAAATATTATCCGCGAGCATATTTGAGCGAGCCCCGCGAGACTCGTGAACGTTTATTGGCAGAGACACGCTCGGACGGGGCCGTAATTAGGTCCGACTACCGGATACGATGGGTTAACATACGACCTGTGATTATTAAATGGGAATTACCGGCAGCCCCGACATTAATGCGGTGCCGAGTATTATCGCGTGACGACCCTATACGGCTTACACCGTAATTCCGTGTCTCCCGCTGCGCCACTGATTTTACGAACAACAACGACGACCTTTGCGACCGATAGCAGCCGCGCATGCTCGATCCAGCGGACGCCGCTCGAAAACGCGCCCGATTCCGATCGATTTCCACCGATATCCCATCCCGCCTCCTCCATCTCCTCTTGTTACCCCTCATCCTCCGCGCTCCTTCGCCAACCTCCCGTCTACCGGCCACGTCCAAATTAATTAACGATAAGATTAATTGGTCGACGCTCGCGTTCCGACCGTGCCGGTATCAATCGTCGAACGAAACGAGGTCCGTTCGCGTCGCTTTCTATCCCCTTCCTTCATCCGCCTCCGCCACCACCGTTCTCCATTCTTCCTGCGAGCCACCGTTCTTCCAGTTTCCGTGGCGGCTTGGCTCGTTAGGCAGCCCAGGCGAGAACAAAGTCGCGATTCTTTCGCGTCGTGACGACGAAGAACGGTGAAAACCGCGGTTTCTGTCCGTGACACTTTTGCGATCAGAAAATAGAACCGATCGATAGCTCTGCTCTGGAAACGCGTCGCCGCCGGTCACTACAGGCGAGCAACCTTTCGATCCGTCCCTCGGCGCGACCAAAGCCTCCAAATGCCGGCCATTCTCGCGCGCGGTCCCATTTCCCCTCGCGTTTTACGCTTTTCACCTACCACTTCTCCCCTCCATTCTCCTACCATCCCTCGCGCTCTATGTATAACGATCGACCGTTCAACTCGTTCCTCCGTTTCTTCGCTGGTTCGTTGGTTCGTTGGTCGGTGTTCGTCGGGTTCGCGTGGCTCGTCGAACGCGCGGGACAAGAAGGAGCGGAGAGGAAAAAGTCGGGTCGCGACGGGGTCGCGGCACTCGCCACGAATCATCCCCTTTTTCCACGGGAACGTCGCCGAGTCACGGAGCAGGCAGATTTATTCGCGGTCCTCTCGATACCGATGTCCGCTAACAGTGGGCGTGCTCGGAAGAAAAGTTACGTGCCGCGAAAGGAGTCTCTGGGAAGTCTTTAGAAGAGAATAGCGGCGTTCTCTCGCTCGTGAAAAGAGCTCCTGGAGATCGTTCGTCCTCGCTGGCGAGCACCACCCACCGAGATTGGCCCTAAAGTTCCTCCGCTATCCACAAAGGCAAGATCGCCGAATTTATGTTCTCCGTTGGGCACCTTTATCGGTGCGCGGCTTCTCTTCACGGGACCGCGCGTCCTCCTCGAATTCCTCGTGTCGGCAACCTAATTGCCCTTCGTTGCCTCCGACCAACGCTTCTACCCTCTCGACCAACGAACAAACCGACCGACCGTCCGACGATCGAACGAAGAGAGCGGGGAATTTTCACGGGGGCTTCGGGATAATTATAGAGCGGAGGAGAGGCAGAAACTCGCGGAACGAATAAACCTGCGCTACGAAGGAGGGCTAACACGTGGAAAGGAAGAGTCGGGTAGCGTGATGTTTGCCCCGATATTCGGCGAGGGTGGCCCGCTGCGGCCGTTATAATTTATCCTCGTAAAATATCGTCGCTTCAACGACGCCAATGACGCGGAAAGGCCGACGGTATATCGTCGGGAATCACGCGAGCGTGGACACCGCGAGGGACCGGATCGCGATCGATCCTACCGATCGAATTTCGCTACCTGCCGGACAGTTGCATCGGCGTCGCGTTTCCGCGACGAGGCAGACGATGCCGCGTGCAAGCGAAAAACTGCACCGGGATGGCGGAAAAACCGGGGGGAAAAAATGGAAAGGGGGAAAAAAATATAGAGGGAAATGCAGGGAACAAAGATGATACGTGGCCGTGTTGAAACCGTCGAGTTGCCGTTTACCTATCGCGGGACGGTTTCGAATACGTCGGGCCGAAAGCAATTTCGACTGTTCCCCCGCGTGTGGCTCATCGATATGGAAACGGGTCGCCAAGGAATTAGAACGCGCAGACCTCGACGCTCCAACGCCACCGGTACTCCCGAATAAACGGACCACCGACGCCCTGTCCGCTTCCCGAGGATAGGACTCCGATTTGCTCGATTTCCTGCAACCCAGATCTCCCTTACCGCGAGATACTCCGTTATCAATTACGCGTCGTTTGAATCCGGCCGCGTTACATCCGAATCCGATGATTGCGCCACGAACGAGACACGACGGCTCGGCTGGGTAGCGCAGGAGACGCGACCATGCTTGATAAGGATGTCCGTGTCAAAAATTCGTTCCCCGAGGTTGCGTGTTCTAGTCCAAGTGGATGGTTCGTGGCAAACAATCCCGGCTCCGAAGGGAACCGACTTCGGTATTAATCTCGCTGACACATTTATTGGAATATTACCGAGTATTTCGGAGCACGTGATCCAGCCGTAATAATAGGATATCCCCGAATATTATCAAGCGTCGTGAGATATTCCCGCAGTAGGTCGTCCATAGTCTTTTCAGCGGAAGATTCGCAATGACGTCCGTGCGCACCGGGGCCACGGGATCTTGCCGGATTCGTCGTTAAAATTTGTTAACCACCCTTGCACCGTACACGCTGCAACGACCCAAGCACCGGCTAAACACGGCATCTCTCCAGAGAGAGGGAGAGAGAGAGAGAGAGAGAGAAAGGGAGGACGAACAAGCACTCTAGCCTCGTCGTCTCGTTTTAAGAGGTCTTCCACCCCTTTGGCCCGCTGCGCGATAAATTCGTTACACGGCCATCGGGTCCGCGGCTGATACGATTCGTTCGAGTCGACGTATCGTATCGAACAAGAGGTATCTTCGATTACCGCGCGTTAACGTCGCGTTCTTCTCCTTCCGGTTTCCTCTCGGTTCCGGTTGGACACGCGGAAACGGAGCGCGAAAGGGGGTGGACGAGAGCCGATCCACGAAGTGGAGAAGAAGAAAATAACCCCAGCGGGCCGTCATAAATTACCATTTCCCATTAGCTTGCCGCGTACGTCGCAACGGCGTGGTTCGTTTCACATAATTAGGAGGATGGCTCGATGACACGTACGGGGTACGCCGCGCCATGGAGTCCCATAACTCAGGCCGGGAACAACGATAGCGATGCCGTTACACCGGCGTTATTACTTGCCACGGAAGCTGACTCGGAATAGCTGGCTGGTGATACCGTCGGATTAGACGGTCTTTCCTGTGTCCCCCAGCCCCGCACCGCTGCTCCGCCCTCCCCCCGTCCCCCTCGGCTTCTCTATTTTCCACGTTTTCACAGGCTGCAACGGTCCACGCGTCCCTGGCAGTGGCCGTGAGCCGCGAAACGAGATCCTCTCGGAGCGAGGCAACCGGAACGCCGACGTCGTCGTCGTGGCCGTCGCCATCGTCGTGCCTGTGCTCCCGTTTCTGCCCGTGTCGCGTGTAGCCGTTTCTCGCGTGGAAAACGCGGCCGGCACACAAAACCGCCCCTATAGAAAAACGTAGACTGGCTATGATGAACTTTAACGATCGCCTGGAGCACCGGTGCAACGATAAGGATCTGCGTAAGGGGTGGGCGGGCACGGTGGTGGAAAAAAATCACGGAGCGGGTATGCGCGTGACGCGCGCGATTTCGCGTCTACGTGTCGGCGTGTCGTCGAGTTGCAACGAGTGGACGAGGCGGTGTCGTTGCTCGTAGGGGCGCGTTAGACGCGAACCGGATGACGGGACAGACCGAGGCCCGGTCACGCACTCTTCGTCCTGGCCGCGTTTAATAACCGGCCCCGTTAATCCGCGATTTATTTCAATTTCGCCGATCTCTATCGCGGCCGCGGAGGGACAAACGGGGTCGAACGGGGGAATCGGTAATACGTCGTGGAAACTTGGAACACCCCGTAGTGGAGGAACGTGGCAGGGCGGTGTTCCGCGGCGGAAAAAAGAAACCGAGACTCCAAAGTTTCGTGGCTCCGCGATAATGACGGCCATATTTCTTCCCCGTTCGAGCGAGCAAAACGCCCACCGTTTTGTTCTCGAGCACCCCGTTCCTTTCTAACCCCCGTCCGCTTTCGTTTCCGCGAGTTCCTCGGCGACCCGGCGCCGCATCGAGAGCCGCGTGATTCACCGAATCTTTCATCCGATCCCCCGATCTCGTCCACGTTCCTTCCACTCCTCCGAGCATCGGTCATCCTCGCCCTTGCGACGGTCCGCCAAGGTTAGGGATGGTGAAAACGAAACGACGACGACGACGACGACGACGACGATGACCCGTTCGCCAGCAGGGGGATTGCGAAGCAACCTGCACTTCCGGTCGGCTTTTGTCCCTTTGACGCGGTGCACGGGCGCCGCGGTTAGGTCGCGGGCCTCGTCTAAGATTCGTCTGGCCTTCGAGACCACGGCATCGGCGTTGTGCTCGTCTAATTCGAAGCTACATATTTAATCCTGGGCAAACTCGCGAAGGTTGCCCGGGTAACCGACGACACAAAGAACTCGCTAGCCGCGAGGGATTCGAAGACTCGTGGCCGCACCCCGCGCGGCGAGGAATCACGAGTAGGCCGGCTGAAAGAGGGTGTCTGGAGCGCGGCGAGGGTGATGCGAGGCGATAGCGATGCCGATGCGAGCGATGCCGGTCGTCTCCTCCTCGCGGAGTCGCGACGGCGACGATTGCGAATTCCGAGTGTACGCTGCGAGCATAAAGCGCGACTGTGTCGCCGGGTGAAAAGCAAGGAGCGCGACTGGGAGAAGAAAGAACGCGGCACCCTTGTAGTTTTGAACGCGACCCTCGTCTCCGCGGCTCGTATTACCCTTCTCGACGTGGACGAGAGATGCGCGGCTCTGATGTCTTGGCGAGTTCGAGGCGGCGGCCGAGGCTGTAACGCGACGTGAGCCAGCTTCTCGCCTCGAACCAGCCAAAGTTAACGCGTCTCTCGCGCCGCGGAACTTTGCATCGTTTTGCCGTGAAAAACGACGCGTCCACCGATAGCGCCGCGCAACCGGCCGCGCGCTCGTATTTTCATAAAGCTGCCGGGTCGGCCGCGCTAACCCGCGATACATTTATTACCGTTATTAAAGTACCTACTTCTTAATTAGCGACCGCGGGAAGAGTAAGTTGGCCCGAGCCGTACGGCCATGTTCGCGCGCTGGGTCGGTGTACGCGGCGCGAATACGCTGGCAACGAAACGCTGCTACGAGCAGGTTGGATCGGACGGATTATAAAACCGAGCTTGTCTCGCGGCTGTCGCAAATCAATTACACGCATAGCCACGTTGCAACGGCCACGGTACGCCGCTGTACAGTACCGAGTTCGCGATACGCGAGCAGAAGTTGCTCGCTCGCTCGCTCGCTCGGCGAACGCTTACGCAATTCCCATCTACGCACAGTCTCGCTTGCTGGTGACTAAGCGGCACCCGCTCGGTAGGGATAAACGTGGAGCGAGAGGACGGCGGAACGATGCTGCGAGAGAGGGAGAGAGAGAGAGAGAGCGGCAGTTTGAGAGGCGAATTCTCATCCATCAGGGTGTATGTACGAGGCACATGCGCGATATTAGCGGTATTTAGTGCTCACGGAATGCTGATTCAGTTCGGCATCGATGGCCAAGCTGCGAATACTCGAATAGCGACGCGTTCTACCACGAACGAGCCTCGTTGCGCCAAGATTTCCGCCTGATTTCGCGTTTCGCGTCCCGAGCACGAGCAAAAAGTCCACCCTGGCTTCTCTTTAACGCGAAGCACGCCGAACCTCCACTCCTCTTCGTTCTCTCTCTCCTTCTCGCGCTTTTTCCCTCTCGTCTGCTTCGCACCGGATTGACGGAGCACCGAAATCCCATAAAATTCTTTCCCTCGAAAATGCAGCGGCGAAGAGAGGAGATTCATTAAGAGGCGGACCCCGGCGTCAGCTATATCACGGCAGCGAGGGTTTTAAAAAACGTAGCAGCTTTCTAGCGTGCTCTCGACCACCTGAGGTCGGCCGCAAAAAGCTTACACCCTGCGCCGGCTAACGTCGAAGAACGCGAACAAGCCACGACCGAGCTGGAACGAGCAATTCCACCGGGATTTACTCCATCCCCTCGAAATCGCTTCTCCGGCTACCGATACGAGAGCGCGTTATTGTTTCCGCGGTTACTCACGGGACGACAGATTAACGGAGAGGCCGCGGACGTACCAGCAGTCACCGGCAGTCACCGGGATTCCGATTTCTGCAACTCGGCTCGGTACACGGTATCGGACGGGCTTTCCGCTCCGTGGATTAGGCTCGTCTATAGCCCCGAGGTCGAGTTTTCGTTCGGGGCTTCCGCGATTAACGTGCACACGGAAACCAGAGGCGGTATCTTCTCGTCCGGCCGCTCTTTGCCGCGGTCGTTGGCTGGATACGCGCGGAAACTCGTTTTCCGCGTAGCGAATCGGCCAACAAAGGACAAACGTTCGTGGTGGTCGTTGGCCGTGGTTTCGCCGCGATAAAGGCCACGGGCCAGGGATAGGCAATTTCTCGAAAGAAAACGCCGCGACGAGTTTCCTCTTTCCCGCTTCCTCGGCCTCTCCAAGGGCGTTTCGGCCTCGATTCCCACTGCCACCCCGGGTGGCAGCAGGGTAGAAGCGCGATTCGGTTTTTATAGCCGGCATCCTGCACCCCGAATAGAGATACGGGGGATATTTATCGACGTACTTATTTCGACGAGCCTCGGGACCAACCCCAGCCTCGGGATAATCGTCGGAAGAGGCTGCGAGCCGCGCTGCCACCCCGACTGTCTTCCCTGCACCGCTAATCCAAAAGGCACATAGACGAGCGTAAATCAAACCCAACACGCGCGAGTACCAAAGGGAGAGAGAGAGAGAAACGGTCCCACCCACTCGAGGGAACACCACGAACCGAACGATCATCGAGTCGCGCTCCCTCTTCGTTCCCACTCGATCCTCGTTCGGCCAATTCCCCGATGCCAAAATTCTCCTAACGCGATTGTTTTTCTTCTCTCTATCTCTCTGTCTCTCCATTCCCATCCATGTTACCCACGTATATATACGTTCAACCAACGACTCGACCAACCCTCCGAATTCCGGCTGTTTCGTGCGAATCGGGTCGACGCGACCAACGGGCTAATAGGGAGAATTATTATCCGTCGGTGAACGGGGACGATTGAAAAGATCCGATTGAAGATGGTGGCTAATCAGCGATGACACGGTATCGAACATTCGTCGGTTTGTCGGACGCGTCACGGGGTGTCTATCCGGATGCCGGTGTGACGGAGGAATGCCGTAGCCCAAGTATCGAGTCACCCGGTTAACCCGTTTATCCGATCGATGCACAGTCGCTAAGTATAGACGGAAAGTGGGTCTGAAATCTTTCGGCGAGGTGTGCGCGGAGATTAAGCTAACCGTCGATAAAATTCCGCCGGCGCGGGCTATCCGACTGGCTGCCACTCGCACTGCTCGTCGATAGTTCTGCCGATATATCGCCGGATTTTGCATACACGCGGCTGGTAATCGTATACGATCTCGAGCGCAACCGGTAGAGGAAGGTGGGGAAGAAAGAGACGGTTCCGCGAAGAGCGGCTCCCGATTTACATGCCCATAACGGAGAGGCTGGCTGCCGCGTGCAGCTCGGAAACGCAAAAACCGTGGATTGCCGGTGGATCCCCGCTCCTTCCTTTGATCTGTCGAGTGGACAGGCCACGGGGATGCGTCGCGCCCGGTATACCCGTTGATTAAAAATATCCCGATCAAAGAGTTAAAAAGCAGAGGATGGAACTTTGCCGTCGTCTCGATCGCGACTCCGTTCCAAACCGTCCTTCTCCACCCCCCCTGTCGCGGACGCGTGATGAGGCACAAGCGGCAGTCGATCGAGACGCGTTCCGCTCGAAAGCCGTGATCGATCGCTCTCTCGAAACCGAGCCGTCGCCGAACAGAGTCCTGCACGCCGCAAATAAAGCTGGCCAAAGGAGGCAAAGAAGCGTCGTCTCGCATTCGACGCCTTCCACGCTCGTCCAAAGGCCTTCCGATCCGTGTTTCCGGTCCAAGTGGATCGTCACGGCTCTAATCACCGTCGACCAGTCGACTCGCAAAGCGTCGCGTTGTCGCCCAATCCGTGCCGGATCGCGCGTACCGGCTTAACCCGCGCGTATTTTCCGCAACGGATTCGCCGAATTTCCCCCCGTTCGTTCTCGTTCGCGTGGTTTTACGGATGTGCACCGACAGCGGGCCACGGGGGGCGGTCGTTGTTACGTAAAGAATACTTTATTTGTCTTTTTTTCGCGCGCGCCGCACAAGGGCACGGGGGCAGGCGGCAGAGGCGGCCAGAGGCGGCGCGGCTCTGGCATACATTATCGATCGTTGGCCGGCTTAGCCGACGAGTTCACGATGCCAAAACGGATGCGAAATTCGCGAAAGAGTCCGGCTAAAAATCTCCCTCGCCCCTTCCGGTTTCCGGCCGACCGGTACGCGGTAGCTCGCAGGTTGCCCGCGATCCAAACGACGCGTCAGCGTGGATCGAGCGGAGACCGCGACGCGAGATACGAGATCTCGCGCGAAGATAGGACGCGGCGGATCGAGAGGTCGTTCGGTTTTCTATCGGGCGGATGAGATCGGGACGAAAATAATCTCTCGCGAGACTCGATCGATGCTCTTCTAATAAGAGCTGCAATTTCCTCCTTATCCAAACAGACGACGGCTTCCCGGTTGGAGCACGGTTGATCGAGCGAAAAAGCTTCGCGTGCTTGTCTGCGCGCGTATGTCGCGTCGAATTCCGCCACCACGACAGCAGCTAGCCCTCCAGTCCCAGAGAGCCTTCGCCGGGAACGATCTTCAGTCGGATCGGTCTAGCGTGGATAATTTCCATTATTCTCTCGGCTCGATGACAACTGGCTGGCACCTCGCACGGAAATCTCGCTCTGCCCTCCATTCCCGCCGCGTTTCATCGTCTTATCCTCGCGGCGACTAACGCCGTCTACTTTCCACCGTCCCCTGTTTTCCCCTTCTTTCTCCCGTGACCCGACCACGCTGACTCCTTGCCTTCGTTCGTCCCTTTTTCTCCCGTTTCCACGTCGCGACCCGCGTGTCTTCGCTACCTTTCCCTTCTCCACCCTCCCTGCCTCTTCGTCTTTGTCTTCGTCTTCGTCTTCGTCTTCGTCTTCGTCTTCTTCGTCGTCTCGGTCTCGGTCTCGGTCTTGGTCTTCGGCTTCCTCCCTTTCTTTCCCATCGCGGGGGCTTCCGGCGCTAGAATTCGCTCCAACCATATTACGTCGTAATAATAGCACTCTACGTTCCGCGACTACTGCCTACGTGACTCGTAATAATTCGCGAACGTGCGACCCGATACACAGAGAACGGCGGAGCGACGGCATACGAAACCGCCTCTTCAGGTGGAAATACATCGAGCCGAGCCGAGCCGAGCAGCCAAGGTGGATTGCGACGGTTCACCTCGGTATCGATCTCTCTCGTCGATGCACGCCGCTGGCCCGCTCGATATGCCACCACGCCGATACCTTCCGAGCAGGTCGCGCCCCGATCCAAGGCCAATTGCATCTCCCGTGCTCGAGTAATCGCAGCCGAGCGTTCCATTTGCCTCCTACCATCGCCGGAGACCATGCCGTTCCTAACACCGAATACCGCTCCTAATCGTTCCGGAAAGCGAAACACGCGCGCGCGTGCCGTGCTTTCCCTCTTTTCTCTTTCCAAGTCAAATTCCCCTTTACGCTTTTCCGACAACGCGAGCATCCGGGCACCGGCTAATGGACGAACGCGCTCTCGCGATGGAACACGAACCGATCCACGATCGCTCCAATCTAACCGATCCACCGTTCCTCTTCTTCTCCTTCTCTTCCGCTCCCTCCTTCTTCCACCATCTTCCTCCTCGTCTTGCTCGACCGTCCGTTGCGAAAACAAGGCGAAACGATCACGGAGCGAAGCGTAAACGTGCACCGTACCGAACGGATAAACGATCGGATCCGCGTAAACGAAGGTAACCCGGCGCATTTCGTAGCGCGAATTTATCGTGCTCGACTAAGCTCGAATTGCGCGAACCGCTCCAGCGCGATACGGTTACCATCGTCTTCGGGATCCAGGCAACCACCGCCGCTTCGGGTCCAACTCGCTCTCGCTCAACCCTGGCCGATCGTTCTCCGCGTGGAAACGGAAGGAAAGTACAAATACCGAGGGAGGAACGACGGACCCTCCCGAGGATCGTCCTCCGATCTTTCTAAAACAGCTCGATCCCTCTTCCTGCCTCCCCGTGGATCGTTCCACGGGAAACGAGGCTCTTGCGAATCCGCGATGCGGCGAATCAGCCTGCTTCCGGGCGCATGAAAAATTTCCGCCATATCACGCGGAATGTTATTTAGAAATTCTATTATTTCTACTAATTACGCGCGCCCTGCCGCGTGCTGCCGCTGGTCCGCATTACCCGGCACAGCCCTGGGTAATGTATTTTTATTTCATCCGCAGCTTTACATTTTAATATCTCGCGGCTCGCTCGATCGCGTTCCATTAATCCTCGGCGAGCGACGCGACAAAGACGGGCATGGAAATTTCGCGCGGACGAGAGCCGGTAAACCCACCCTTCCGATTCCCACGAATCGTTCGAAATTCTTCCACTTTGTCGCGGATAAAGCGGTTAATCGCGCCTGCATCGCGTATCCGCGATATGTAAATATACGCGGTGGGCGATGCGCGATGGCCGTAATTGCGGTCGGAAGAGAGACGCTGAATGGATCGAGGCTCCGCGATAAAAAGCCACTGTTCGTGTCGCTTTGACGTTGTTCCCGCGATTACCCCGCGGAATATCAAGTTTTCCACGGCCGGTTCAGCCAGTCCGCGAGAGGAAAGAAATCAAGAAATTTCCGTGTCAGGGAGGGAGAACTGTCCGTCCTTTTGCCCGGACACGACCGTAGCCCGACACGATTATGAAGTCCCTTACCCGCGGAGTATGCGTCTGGCCGAGATTATACTCGGGGAAAATAATCGCGAGCCCATTTTGGTGAAAGCCACGCGTACAAAGTAATTAGTCTGATTTTCCAGCACTGCCACCGGCGGCCTCCGCCCCCCCCCCCACCCCCACCCCGTTTCTCCCATCCGCGCCCTTTTCCCTCGCCGGCTTTCTCCTTTCCCATCGCGTTTACCTCGCTCTCTTTCTCCGGCTTTCCTCCGCGATGCAACTCCGACTCGTTTCTCTCGTCGTCTTGCTTCGTTATCCGAGCTTCGTCATAGGCTGCCGCGACTCGTGTGTGCGTGGTTACGCGAGAGATCTCGGCTCTCGCCGTTTCAACGAATTTCCACGCGAAGAGGAGCAAGATGTACCGACCGAGTCTCCCGTGTCATAGACGTAGTCATTCCCCGATGATCCGCGCTCCAATCACCGTCCTTTCCTTTCTCGTTGTCTACGCGTTTCTAGGAAGAAAAAGAAGAAAGGAAAGGACGGTGATTGGAGCGCGGATCATCGGGGAATGACTACGTCTATGACACGGGAGACTCGGTCGGTACATCTCGCTCCTCTTCGCGTGGAAATTCGTTGAAACGGCGAGAGCCGAGATCTCTCGCGTAACCACGCACACACGAGTCGCGGCGAACCGCGAAGAAAAAAGAAGGCGACGTCGAGGACGACGAAGCCGGGAAATTTTCCGAGAAAGGTGGAACGCGGTGGTCTCCGCGGAGCGTTCCGCTGTCCCATTTCCTCGTGGTCCGGCCATGCTCGTCTCCAGCTTAGTTCCTTGCTCAGCGTGCTCTCTCACGGTTCGTTTAGCCCGTTTCTCGTCACTAAGCAGCCAGTTTATTTAAACTGGTTGTTTAAGCGCGGCCGAGCCGGAAAGGATTCGACTAGTCGCGCGTGCGACTCGTTACTGCGATTCCAAGGGATCGGTTCTCGTCTCGCTGATTCGGCTAATTTGCCCTTCGCAGCGCTGCGCTTCCACGGGGACACGGGGCAAGGTCTCACGGCACGTTGCGCCCGGTTCGTCGGCTTTTCTCACGATCCCAGGGATCCGAGTACGCGCGCGTTATCCTGCGCTCCCTCTTCTCCGCGGCTCTATGCACCCGAGGGATATTTCCGTGCGAAGCCACCCCCCTTCGAGGGCGAGGTCGCGGCGTCGACACGCTTCTGCCGGGAGAAAGACGACTCCCCGAGTCGTCGGGGCTGAGAACCGCGCTATCGTTCGCGAATAAAGCGGGTCGAATTCGCCCGATTATGCAGCCGTGTATTTGCTACTCGTTAGGGGGACGACCTACTTGCTAGCGCCACGGTCGCGTTCCAACTTTTCGCTCTCTTAAATCTCCACGGCGCTTAAATAATGCACCCTCTCTCTCTCTCTCTCTCGGTCCCTCTCTGTCTCGCTGCAGCGACGGAAAGGCGTTTAAACGAGATAAAAAATAAAGGTAAAGGCGGACGATCGAAATACCGGCGCGTCCCCCGGCTCGAGGCTTTCACCCTCGTCGCCGTTCATAGATCCCCCGTCGATCTCTCGAACGTAGAGAAAATAAAACGCGAGGTAGCTCTTCGTCTTATCCGATTCGTCTCGGTCTCGCCGTTATTTGCATTTAGCCGGTGGTTCCCCTCTGTCGGTCCTCTCCGGCCCTCTATCTGTCGCAACGACGTTCTTTTCTTCTTTCGACGTCGACGTCGAGAAAAGGGAGGCAGCCGCGGCGAGGGTAAAAGTCGCGGCGAGACAGGGCGAGGCGGCCAGAGGGGCGAGCGAAGTTTGCCGCAAGGCGGCTGGGACGATCTTTCGAGTTAATCAGGGACCGCCAGTGCCAGACGTCTCGAGTCGAGAGATTCGATAGGAAGGAGAGAACGAGTTTCGGCAAGAGTGCGCCTCAGAGTCCCGCGAAACACCGTCGGGGAGTCGGAGTGCGCGAGGAGACAACGGGGGTGGTCGAAGGCGAGAGGAATCGCGCGACGAAACTGCAAGCGCGTGGACCACATTCGTCCTGCATCGTCCACCCCCGTCGCTGTTCCCCGTGGATTTTAATTCCCGGAAAGCAACGACTCGCCGATGATACGATAAACGCGCGCCGACTCCGTGTAATCCCGCGACTCGCCGCGCCGAAGGGTGAAACGCGGCAGAGAAGAGAAAATAACGCGCGCGTAAATCGCCGAACGCGTGCCCGCACCCCGAGCTTACGGCGTCGTTATCCCGGCGTTGCTCCGCAGCTATTCCACCGGCGTAATATCGTCGCGATAGACCGATCGACCCCCCGTAAACTTTGCCAGATGGGTCGAGGACGCGTGCCACGTCGAGATAAAAGATTAGCTCGTAAGCCCGACGAGAGCCATTGTACGACACGAGGCTGCCTTTCGCCTAAACTTCCCATCCACGAGCAAACCCCCAACGGTCCGTGGCCCCTCGCTCCTCTTCGCCTGGCTACTTTCCCGTGCCGGAGCAGGTTCTCTCGAGCGACAGGTTCGTCGATTCGAAACGAAACGGGACCGAGGGTGGAACCCCATCCGTGAGTCGACAGGGTGGCTGCATCGGCGTCGCGGTCATACCCACCATGAGCGGAGGAGGACCGAAAGGGAGAGCATCGAGTGTTATCCAAAGGCTGGTGGTGCTCGAGATCCGTGGTATCGAAATTCACGAGCCACCCTTAATCGTCTCTGCGCGATTCGGACCTGCCCGTCGAACGACCCCGACGCTGCTGAAAGATCGGTGAGGATAAGTCACCGGATCTTTTGTCGGGCATTTCTTTATCCCTTTTACGCGTTCCGAGGGACGCCCGTGTGCGCGTATTTATTGCGAAAGGGGCGGGCGAGAGCGGTCGGATGGAATCCTTGGGACGGTGAAACGCAAATGGGGTTGGAAAGTGATCGACCGACGGAGTCAAAGTTAGTCGAGGGTGAGACGTATTTAAGTTTGCGTACCGCCATACAACCTTGGAACTTATCACCTAGCCACGCGATAAACCGGAACTCTGTACCTCGGGCCTGCGGCGCGTCGCTACGCGGAGCAGAGGAGAGATGAAAAAAGGAGAAGAAAGTTGAGCAAGGCGGTGAATTACGGGTAAATCTTGCAGCGGCTGGAGCGAGGAGAAACGCCGCTACATTTAGCGATTAAGTCTCGAATTAGGAAATTAAGCGTGGAATTAAAATTCGATCGGCGGAATCATTACGCGAGGTCGTAGGGAAACAATTATCGAGCGATTTGTCCGACTTTTCAACGGGCCGCAATAATCGCGGAGGTGGCGAGGGATGAAACTCGAGATTTTATCAGGCTATCCGCTTCTCCTCGAGTATTCCTCGATAATTCGCTTCCCTCCATCAATCTAAATATCAGTTACTCCTCGAGAGACAGAGTTGAAGGGGGATGGTCGTTAAGATTCATCGCGGCGAAGATGCTACCCCTCCGTCCACTTTCGAGCCAGCTTGCTTATGAATCCATACTTCCGAAACTTAATACGTTTCACCGTTCGGATATCGCGAAATCGGAACTTATTATTCCACGGTTAGTTTCGAAGTAATTAACGGGGCCGGTGAAATGTCCGGAAATTTTAGAATTAATTAACTCGGACGATCCCTCGAGAGCACTTAGGACCGGACGGTACAACGAAAACACGGATCCGATCGATAGGATGCGTCGAGAGGCAAATTCATTTGCTGATTACGCCGACTGTATCGCGGCCGCTAACCCCGTTTTAATAGCGGAAAAATAAATTTGCCCTGCGGGGCCGCGAGCGGAATTCTTCGCGGCGTTCTATCGCGAACGAATAAACAGCCACGATACGACCCGTTCGCTTTGACGTGTCGCATCCACGACGCGAAAATCGAATTAATACCTATACGCTTTCTCCGGCTCGCATCCACGTAAACGTTCGGGACTAGAACTCTCCTCGACCTCCGCCGTTGCCTCGTTTTCCCGAAGCCATCTTCCGATATTCTTCGCAAGTGGCGCGCCGGGAGCAAACGACAGGTAAGACAGTTTTGAGCCTAAGTTATTTATCGCCGGAGGGTGCAGCGTCGGCTCTCGTTAATCTTTAAAAACGGCGAACGCGTGGATTACGTTACGCGCGAGCTTCCTCGAGCAACGTCCGATAATGTGGAACACGTCAAAGGTTATATACGCGGCGAAAACGGGTCGCGTCCTCCGCGTCTTCTCGTCCCGGGGGTTGCACGCGGGGGTTGCGCGCCACGGCCGTGGAAGATAGCGAGGAAATCGAGGCGGTCGCGGACGAAACGCGAGTGGCCGGGCCGGGCTGATTAATCGCGAAGCGGAAACGATCGCCACGCGTCACACGATGGATAATCGATAAACACGTGAATTTCTAGCGGCGAGTTTGCGCGGCTCGGAGTAAACGGGGGTGCACTCGTTGAAACGCTCGCCTGCCGGAGAGAAACGAGGCGACAGAGGAGAGAGCAGACGACGAGGGTGGCGGAGGGTGGTCGGGGGTGGCCGGGGTATCGAGATTTCACGACGATCGACGAGTCTTCGTTCTAATAAATCCAAATTAATTGATGCCCGTTAGCGGGCGGCGACTCGACGGTGCGTAACCCTCCGGATTCGAATATTTTATCCGGTGGAATTCGATTAAACGTCACCGCGGCCTGTTCGAGCATTTGTTCCCGGCCGCGAATCATTCGCTACCAGCGAACAACGATAAGCGCTCGCGGGATAACTTGAATCGCGGCCTGGCCGTTCTCCCGCTGTAATAACCGTTTCATCGTCGAGGACAATCGATTATGAGAGATCGAATCGACGCCGGGTATAGTGGCTTCCGCGATATATAGCGGGGTCCTAGATTAAAGCATCAAGTAGCGGCACCAATCGAAGTAATGACATCGAGGACCGCTCGTACTATCCCACCGTCTGCGATGGGCATTGGACTAACAATAAGGCAAAGGTTATATTTCATCGCCTCCGCTTCCCATCCACGATTCTCCGAGAATTCTCTCGCCGGGTGCAGCCTTCTCCTCGATTTATTCGATAATCTATTAATCGCCGAGTTTCAATATCAGGCAATTAATGCACGACCACTCGCAGGTGAGGGGCAGCCGAGTCGATAAGGATTCCGGTATTGCGTGCACTCGTGTGCCTTATTAGAGAACAGTCGACTCGAGTACCAAGATACGGTGAAGGACCTGGCGGATGATGGGTGCTTCCCTAGATTGTTAAGCATCACTCGTCGGGGTTGACGGGAAGGACGAGCCAACGCACATTTTTCACCGCGGTTCTAATTAATCCCTACGCCTCCGAATCGTTGCGAGCGTCGAGGAGTGGCGAGAGTCCCTGCTCCACCGACTAATTATTCCTTGGCCGACTTCCTGCTGCGGTCGTCCACGTCCACCCCGGTGGTCTATCGGTGGCCACCGGTGGTCACTTTCGCCGAAATCGTTCCTCGCGATTATCCGACTGTCGCGCGCGCGCGTTCCCGTGGCTTTCCGAACCGACCCGCCGAGGGACGGGAAATAATCCATTAGACCCCGTGGGCGTTTTATCCCGATGAAATCGGGACTTTGAAAAATTTCCTACGCGACGGGCACGTCGATCCTAAGCAGAATTTTAGCAACGCGAAAAGGAATTCGACCTTCCCGGGGAACGGGGCACGGGCAGGCGGGGTGAAAAGCAGCGTCGCGGGGACGACAAAGAGCAGCGCGGCGACGATAAAAAGCGTAAGAGCATAAAGGAGAAATTTCGACGATAAAAAAAGACGACGCGGGAATCGCGAGAAGCGGATTCCAGCGATAAAAGGGGGAAATAGGAAACGGCGTACAAGGAATACAAGCGATAGGAATAAGCATCGGCGTAAAGGGAGGAGAAAATAACGGCGAAACAGAGGGGCAACAAAGGGAGTTTACACTGGCAGGAATAGGAGCAACGAATTTCGAAATATCCTTGAACCAGCGCGATCCTCGAATTCAAAGGAATATCGCGGAATTCTAGCCGGTGCACGGAGCGGAAATCCGAGCCTCGGACGAGACGGAGTTATGCCACGAAGTTACCGTTCCGAGAACGTGACGCGATAGGCGCAAACTATACGCGATCGACTGTGCACGGTTAGTGTATAAAGGCCGCGAAATTGCAAATCGAGCCCCGAGACGCGTAATTTCGAGCACGCCCCTGCCCCCTCTTCGTGTCCACTTGACTCTGTCAGGGGGGTCCCTTTTATCCTGCCAATAACGAGATAATCCATGACGGATACCTAATAGAGGCATAGAGCCTTTCCGCCACTTGTGCCCGGCTTCGCGGAAGACGGGAATCTTTTATCGGCGAAACAAACCGATGAATATTAATGGCCCCCGGGCTCGGTTTCTAATAAGCAACGGCCCTCGTGATTTTAATAAACCAGCTTTACCGCCGTGGTAAATGTCGTGGTAAATTCGCTGCCTTGCATCATCGGATAAGAGAGCCTGGTCACCTGGTATCGAGCGCTCGAGACGAAATCGTTACGTGCTCGAGGAGAAAATTAAAAGCGGTCGGGAATCGGTTGGTTAGCCGGGACGAATGGGAATCGCAAACGAACGGTCGCCTAAACGACCGTGGCTCGTATTCGCCGAGATAAATATCGCGGAAAGAAACGACGCGGCGCCGTCGCGATGGAACCAGCCGCGAGTCGCGGCGAGAGATACGTTTCACCAAGGCGAATTAATTCACCACCGTGACACGGTTCCCCGGGGAACCGTCGGAGGGAACGGCGGAGGACGCATCGAAGTCACTGCATAAACTGATACATAATTTATGTAATACCTCTGGGTACGCGATCAGCAAAAAATAGCGGGCAGAAGCGCGATAGCGGCGGGGAAGGAGCGATAAATTTAGCGGGACAATCGGGATCAGCGTGATAACGCCCGCCCGATCTCCAACCCCGCCAGGAGCATTTTGCGACGGAGCCTGAAATTTTCAGGTACTATTAATTTGTTCGATCGAATTAATATTTCACCGGAGCATGTAGCCAGGAACCCTGGACTAAATAATTCGATTCGCAGAGGACAAAAATAGCGAGTCGCATGACAGCAGGGTGAAGGGTGAATAATCGCATACGAACCGACCAAGTTGTACAGCTACCGCGCTACGTGACGCGATCGTGGTAAATTTGGCAGGAAATATATACCAACCGCGTCGCAAGTTCTGCTCGTCGTAATCCTGGGATACCGATAACGCGAACGCCATGCAACGTGGAACCGTGACCTAAATGGTAGCTCATCGAGCCGCGATCAAGGGAACGAATCCGACGCAACGTGGTCGAATTGTCCGTCGGAGAACTGGAATCTTCGGATCGTGATCGAAATGCAATTGCACGGGTTTCCGCATGGCGGGCGAAAGAGACGGTAAAAGCGAGAGAAAGGTGGCTCGTGGATCGGTCGTCGAGGTAGGAAACGGGAGACATTTTTCGAGGAAGCGTTCGACGGTGGTCCTCCCCGGGCCGCGAAGTCTCGGCAGCGTGACGAACAACTGGAAAGAACGGAAGGGGAAGTCGCGTAAGAAAAGTGCCTGCGAACAGAAGTGAGAGCTCGAAGCCACATAATTTGCCCCTTCGAGCTCGAGTTTCTCAGAAAACTTGCCCGCTTCCGTGCTTTCCCTTCAACTATTCCAAAACTTCAGACAGCGGCCAGGCTTCGTCCAGGAGCTTTTCGCGTGATCCCTACCTCCTCCACGGAACACGGGAGAACTACCCAGCCAGGCCCATGTCCAGGGACAAAGGGGTCTCGAATAGTCCAAACGTTAAGCTCCGAGGGGGATGGTCGTTAATGGCGGCGAATCGACGATACCGAGGCGGGGTGGCAGCAGGGTCGAACGACCAGGAAGACGTCGAGGAAGACGTCGAGGAAGAAGACTGGGGGGAGAACTGTGACTGGAGAAAAGCAGCGAGCAACGACGTGCCAGCCCTTTCGCAAAGAGAGCCTTTCGTGCGGCTCTGTATCGACTACGACGTACGTGCATGCTAATGTTTGGCAAGTGCATTCCTTTCATCCTCGAGACCCTATTTCGCAACGAAGAAAAGGGCGAGTGAGAGAAGAGCCGTGGAGAAGGCGCGAGAAGAACGGCGAGAGGAACGGCGAGAGAGGAGAACGCGAGGGTAGGAGAAAAGGGGTGGAACGAGGCTGAAAGGACGTGGCGCGGAGGGGAGCCCTTGGGAAGAAATTGAATGCAAATACGGCTGCAATACGTTTCTTCGGTTAGGGAAGCTTTCGACGACTCGGCTGTTTGTCGGTTATTCGAACGGTGTGCTTACACTGGCCGCGTGCACGCGAGGCGAAAAAAGGGAAGGATAGATTGTAAAATGGGTCGAAACGGAGGGTGGCGGAGGCAAGGAGAAACGTCGACGACGGTACACGGAATCTTTTCGGTAGAGTGGCCGAGAGTCGAGGTTTCTTTGGTGCCGTTAACACACGGTTGACTCTTTACTAATTCAACGCGCCAGCAAGGGGGGAATTTTCGTCGATACCGTTGAATCGAGCGCGGGAAATGTTTGGCCGGCGACGGAGGGCTGGGGCTGCCGGTTCCTACGCGGCCGGCGGTGCGCCTTCCAGCTTCCGGCGTCCTCGAAGAAATGGTTCGCGGCGCGACCAATAAAATCGTTCACGGTGGTAATAAAGGAAAACGCGCTTTCACGGTGCTCGTATTTTCGACGTCGCCGTAACGGAACCTTGTCTGGCCTGCGGAGAGCGACATGGCCAGCGAGAGAGGGCAAAGCGGCGGCGAAAGAGGGAGCAGAGGGGCGGACGTTTAGCGGGGGAAAAAGGAAGGGAAAAAAGAAGGTAAAAAGAAAAGGTAGGAACAGGCTGCAGCCAAAGGACGCGAGGCGAGCGTGGAAGCAGGGAAAATCCGCTTTGGCCGCGGTGTCGTTAGCAGGCTAATTGGAATCCAATCAGTGCGATTAATCGTTTAACGCGTCGTGCGCACGTATCGGTGCAGCGGTGGCTGACGGTATTTAGGTATTTAATCGGAGGGAAAGAGCGGGGGCTCGGTTGCATGGGCGTGAACCGTCGACTATATTTTACCGTGAGCGGATCGGCAATCGGTATCCTTTGTTTTTCCTTGGCCGCAACTGGGCCACGAAAAACGAGAAACGAGCAACGAGACGCCCCAGAGAGCGCCACCGCTCCGTGGGGAAGAAGCATCTTTCTCCTGCACGGTAACGCCGCGGAAACGCGCCGCGTCGGAAGAAAAGCGTGCCTCTGTCGGACGTCGAATTTCGTTCGTTTACTCTGTGGGAAGCCACCGCGTTTTCCTGTCTTTCTGTCTCCGTTCCCCCCCCCCCATCCTCCTCTTCCTTTCCCGCCTTGTTTCCCGCGCGTTCATTAATTTAATCTACCACCACGTCGGAGCGACGATGCACGCGCAACACCGAGGTCACCATCGACGTCGACGATGACGACGAGGATGACGCTGAACGAGCGATGCAGCGAAGGTGCGATTTTGGGGAAATCGATCGGCGAGCCGCGTGGAAAAAACGGTCGGAAAAGAGGTGGATCGGGAGAACGGCTAAAGCGGAACGACCGTCCGGCCAGCCAACCAGTCGTACGGACGCGCGTTCCAGCGGATCCCCGGTAATCCAGTTCTCGCGAGCAGGGAACGGCCAACGGGAGGATTTAGCCGAGGGAAAATACGACGAGGCTACGCTGATCTTCCCTTAACGTTCGCCTTTGCCGCGCCTCGTAATTCGGACGAAGCATCCGCCGCCATGAAGATTCTTACGGTCGATCGGGAATAACGTCGGATTAGACGGGGGAGGAAGATCCCGCGCGCTCTATGCTCGACCGACTCTTCGTCAAAGGGAACGGGAACGCGCGCATGGCTGATGCGAATAATGCGAGACGGAGGAGTCCCTCGCCCCTTTCCGCCCGGCAAAGTAGTATGCGCGAATGTAAGAAGCTGCGTTGATTTGCGAGACGCAGAGGACGTTGACGAACAAAGGGACGAAGAAGCAGAGTACGTCGGAGTGTCGGAGCGATGGAAGAGACAGAGAACGAGAGCCCAGAGCGATTGCCATTTCGTACCTGAGGGTATCGTTGAGCGTTTCAGAGGCGAGGAAAGAAACGAGGGTGACGGGGAAGTAAAGGGGGCCGGCTAAGTGGGAACGAGGAGAGAAAGAGAAGAAGAGAGAGAGAGAGAGAGAGAGAGAGAGAACGGGTAGACTATCGTCGAAGAAAGGCCGGGAAGAACGAGTATGTATCTGCATATAACCTGGTTTCTCACTCTCGCGAACGCGAGCTTTTACGCGGGCACAGCGTGTGGGTGAGACGGAGCTGAAACGAGTTCCCTTGGGAAGTGGCCAGCCGTACCCCGTCCGTGTTCCTCGAGCCGCGTACCCCTCCGTCAGATATCCAGGAGAAGACCGACCACTCTCGGGAGACCGGACTAGTGCTTCTCAAACACAGGCCAGCCGGCCCTTCCATCCTTCATTACCCGGCTTCTCGTTCCAGCTTACCGTTCCACCGAGAGTTTTCCTCGAGTACACCCACGTGCCACGCAAACGTAAACGCAGCAACGAATCCGTGGCTCCTTTAAAGCCGACCTGTCGCTGCGTACGTGCCTCCCAACGGCGATTACGTTCCCATCCCTGGACCAGAACCGCTGCGAATTCGTCCGGAGCAAACAGGCAGCGGAATCGAGGCTCGCTCGCCCTGGCCACTGGTTCGTGATCGTTCATTGTCGTCAGCCGTGACTGATCAGCGCGTGACTAACCCGGCTTCGAGGCGCGCTGAAAAATCCGCGATCCTCGCCGGGGATCGACGGGGACGTTGCGCGATCATCGTGGTACACGCGCGTGCAATCGCGACTCAGCCTCGGAACGTCGCGACACGCGCGTGCAGACGCACGGTCACGGGAATGGATCGCGACGCGAATTGGCAGGAGCGTGGAGACCGGAACGAATGGAGCGAGTCGCGTCTGCGAGCGCGCCCGATCGCGAGCGTCGCGTCGCGAGGCTAACGAGCCACGCTTTAATAGGCAAAGTTCCGTTTCGAGTCGTAAAATCGCGACTGCCGGTGACTTTATCGATGCAGAGGCGGGAACGAAGGTAGAAGCGAAAAAGCGAAGGAAGACAGCGGACCGTGCGGACGGGAGCGAGACGAGGAGGAGCGGAAGTTGGAGAGAGACGACGGGCTCGCCGGATACGAGAGCCAGGCCAGCAATATCGAGATGAGTTATTGTTCGCGGAGCACAATACGCTCAAATATGGAACGTAGCCGAGAAATTGATAGAAAAAATCCGTACGGCTCTACCAAAGGGTTTATTAATTCCTGTCGACGTCTCTGCAAATACGTAGCACCGAAATAGTCCGCGATGAAAAAAGCGCGCGTGTTCGTGCGAGGGGGCTAACGCACAGGTGTTCGATAGGCTTGGTAGCCGGAGAGAACCGGGATGCAAAGCCGTGGCAATTTTACATAGGGGGAGGGCAAACAGTAGGCAAGGGGGACCATTCGCTGGAATTGCATTAGGCGGACGCGCTCGCGCGATACTAAACAATGTATCGCCATTAAATAGACTTAAATCGTGGGACGCGGGCCTCCCCGTCTTTGGCCGATCGATACAAGAGAATTCTCTGGCGGCCACCGTTCGTAGGGTGGATGACAGAATGAGAGAGAGAGAGAGCAAGAGAGAGAGGGTGGGCGAAAAGGAGAAAGAAGAAGGGAGAAATAGAGGGGTGAGAGGCAACCACGAGAAAACGCAGCGACAAAGGGAAATGGAGATGGAAAGAGTGGCAGTAGGGTGAGCGGGATCGAGGTTGGGGGACACGGTCCCTCGGTCCAAACCGAGCGGCACGCTTCCACCTCGCTTTCGTGCCTCGACGACGTTTGCCTCGCCGGAGAAAAACGCCGGGGACGAATGACTCCTCGTAAATCGATTACGTGGACGGAAAACGCCATGGTTTTCGGTCTCCGAACTACCCCTTCGCGTTCACCTTCCCCCTCGTTCACCGTGAAAACCGAGTTTTATCGTTATCGTTGTTCCATCGTCGGATTATTACGATTTCGCTCTCATCCACGCGGGGAACAGATCCGCGACCACCCGTCCAGTCACGCGTTCCCTTTCGAAACGCGCTTCCGATTCCGCTCCATTCCGCTCGAAACATCGCCCGTCTTCCTTCTCCGAAGCGATAACGAACGCGCGGTGAAGGTACGCAAGGTGGTTTCGTCGTCGTGCTTCGTAAACCTGTTTCTGGACGTAGGCGACCGAGCGGAAGTGAGAATTCGTCATCGCGCGTCTCTTCCATTCGATGAATTCTTCGAGGACAACGTTTCTCCCCTGTTCAGGTCGAGACGAGCCGAGCGTTTTCCTTTTGTCTCCGCTTCCGGTGCGTTTCTTTCTCTCCGGCGAGGGAATTCTCGTTCGTTTTATGGGAACGCGATAATCTTGGACCCCTCTCGCGGGATTTCCGTAGCAGCGCGCACAGCCTTACGACGATTCGGAAGGCGAGAAAAACTCGCGAGCTCTTCTCGTCCCTGGATCGTTCCGCAGCTCGAGAGACGCTCCATTAAGCTTCTTCCAGGATTTTTTGCCACGAAGAAAGACGCGGAACCGAGATTCGCTGCGCGGCAGCGATTCCATCTGCTCGCCCCTCTCTCTCACTCTCTCTCTCTCTCTCTCTCTCTCTCTCTCTCTCTCACACCTTGCCTTTCCATACTATCCCCGTCTCCTTCTTCGCCATCGTTTCGCAAAAACGTGCTCTTACGCCGGCTAAGGATTCATTGTTGCCTATTTTCCGGACGCGTAATTCGCCGTATCGCGCCTTCCTCGTCCACCGGGCTGCTCTTTCGATCGATCGATCTCCGGGGACCAACAGTCGAAACGCTTAGTGGACGCGGCGGCGGTCGAGTAGCGTTCAAACATCGGGATCGTCGCCGGAATAAGAATATCGATCCTCGGATTCGCTGGAAGCCGCGTAACCTCGATTCCAGCCAACGCTACGTGTCTACGCGTCTACGTGGTCTACGTGTCGCGACCCGGACGAAATATTCTTCCGTCTCGCCACCGGGGACCACCTTATTACTCATCGCTTTCTCCGTTCTCTCCGACACTCGGGTCCATTCTCTCGTCCTCCTGCCGGAAGCCGGCAACGTCCTGAAAGGATGAACAACGACGACCATGAGCGTCGCGACTGATTCTCTTAGCCCGTTCACCCGAGGATCCGCGCGCGCTTTCTTCCATTTCGTCGCCGCGTCGTGTCCCGTGGCGCCGAGTCGCCGCGCGTCGTATTTAAAAGAAAAATCCGTCGACTCTCGTTTCGAGGTTCACTCGTGCTCGTCGCTGTCCTCCGAGACGCGGTTTCGAAATTTCGGACAGCCACGCTGCTCTTCCCGTGGCTTTCGAAACGCGAAAGAATTCGGTGAAACCGACGAGGCTGGTCAGCCGGAGGGGACCCGAGGGGGCCCGAGGGGAAGGAGGTGGATTACGTTTACGCGGTCCGACTCTTTTATTACGCCGGTTGCCGCGATTCGCGTACCTTTCATCGATCCAGCCACTATTCGAGTGTTTGCCGTGCCCTCGAGTCGGCTGCCATCCGTTTTACTATTTGGATATTGCTGTCGTTATCCGAATAGAGGACGGTCCATCCGCTTGGCAGCCGCGTCGCGACCACCTTTTTCCAGGCGGCTCTCGCGCGGATATAGCTCGGCGAAAAACCGCGTAAAAGCAACGGTAGAAGTGGACGAGATAAAAGGTGGCGGAAACGCGGAAGACGCGGCCCGATGAGGGAAAAAGAAAACGGTGGCGATGATGGTGCACAACTTCGTTTTTAAGTAATTGCCGACCCTTTCGAGAGCTTTCATCGGGACGAAACGAAAAGCGCGAGCGAGCCTTCCTTCCCTGCGAGCATTTCTCCAGTCTCGATTAAGCGATTAAACGAACCCCCTCCGGGCTGCTCCCGTATTTAATTTACCGCCATTCTCCGCCTACTACTCTGGAATTTCTTCCATTCTTTTCCCTCCGCCCCGATCGCGCCACCTGTCCTTTACCCTTTTTATCTCTCGCTCTTTGTCCCTCTTTGTGTCTCTTCCCTACCACCCCCCGGCCCAGCCACCGCCACCCTTTATCCCGTCATCGGTCTCTTATTGTTCGCTACGCGTCGTCAACCTCTGGCGGAAATCGAGCCACGACGAAAGGCGAATCGATTATGCCCCGTCGTTCGAAAGAAATTTCGACCTGTCTGCGTCTCGGCCTGGTCCGGACGCCGGAGCAAAGGCGGACCATCTGCCAAAGGAGAGGAGCCACCGCGACGCTGCATCGACGTTTATCGGTGACTCGGAACGGTCTCGATTCGGTGACACTTGACAGCTCGTTAGCTCCTTTCCCGGACAGCAGAAACCGTGGTCACGCTCGTCTATTCCGGCTGTCGAGTCGTTGCACGGGTGCACCAATTTTCGCGCACAATTTTCCGCGTGAATCTGTCTCGGCCGAATTTACTCCGATGCCGCTATCATCCCTTCCTCTGCCTCCTCTCGTCCCGTGTTCCGTGTCCTATGCTTGTACATTCTGGCCATTCGCCAGAATTAATTCCTGTTCCTCAGACGATCCGACTACGAGCCATCTCTGACCGGTTTTTGCTGTCCCGTTCGCCGCGGAGATATTTAAAAACGTCTCGGCGCTCTTCCTTTTAGCTGTTCTACGTGGCAAAAATCACTTTCCCTCCATCTCGATAGAATCGCTTCCAACCGAACAAGAGGAACGCACACGTATGTACGTATGGGTACGTAAGTACGTATCGTCGCGCGAGAGAAAATACCGGTCGATATCTAATATCTATTCCCATGTGTGTTTCTTTTCAAGCGGAATGTACTCCTACGCGGCCGATAGTAATAGAAGACGAAGAAAACGGAGGAGAAACAGAAGCAGGAGCTGCGGCAGAGGGGAGAGGCTGGACAGTGATTTCGTCCATCTCGACAGACGCCGGAGAAAACGGCAGGTGTTCGTTGCGGAGCAGCTGCAATCACGACCACCATCTGCCGCAGTAATGCACGCCTCTTCCAAGTCTTCCAGTCTTGGAGAAGCGAGACTCGCTGCCCGAGGCATCCATCCTCAATTAGACGCCACCTGAAACACGTGCCCCTCTCGAATCCGTGGATTTCGATGGCTTCTTTCTTCTCCACCCTTATCTCTTTCTTTTTCTCCCTGCTTCTCTTCTTCGAATCCTTTTCTCTTTACCGGTTCTCTCCGCTTCCTATCCTCGCGTTCCAAGGTTTCCTTCCTTTTTTTCCACACCGCGCGTCATTATCCTTTGCTTCCTGGTACCGTGTCATCGATCACCGATCACCGTTTTTCGCGACAGTTGGCAAGCACGAGTCTTTGCGTAAGCGTAAAAACGCTTTTGACACGTGCTGTCGCAGAAAATGCGAATCCGAACAAGAGATCCGGGATATCGCGTTACGGCTCGACTTCGTTCGAAAGTGTAGCTGCCGAAATAAAGTTGACAATTCCCTGAAATTAATTCGCATTTGTACAATTTTTACCGGCATTTATTGGGATTAACGCTAAGAGAGAGTTACATGACACGACACGACACGGAAATACAGTTTGAATTTAACTAAAATAAAACCATGTCGTATTTCGTTTACCAGTTCGATGGTAAGCGTTATGCTCGAGCGACGCCAATTCGACCATGCGTGAGATAGCTTTCTACTTTGCCGACTTTACCGATGATGACTCGATAGAGGAATACGTGGCGCCATCCTATCATCGACCTCTCGAACTCGTCTCGCAATCCCGTTGATCTTATCTTCTTACGCAATGTATAAAATAATCAAACGTTCATCGATATTATCGCAAGATCGCGTATACTGATATCAGAGAGAAACTAAGATAGAGTTTTACGTGTTATTGATTTCCTCAGAGGCGATATAACAAATGCGATTTCTCTACGTTGTCGGACTAGTAGGAATCACTTGCTCGCGTTCCATTTCTTGCTTCAATTTATACTTTTGTATCTTCCCGCTGGCCGTCTTTGGATATTCCGTTACGTATTCCACGTAACGCGGAATCTTAAAGTGTGCCATACGACTCTTACAATACTCCTTCAATTCTTCCTTGCCGAGAGTCGCGTCGCTTCGAAGGCGCACGCATGCACACACCTCTTCCCCGTACACCTCGTCATAGGCGCCGATAACTTGCGCCTCAACCACCAGGGGGTGCGTCATCAGCACATCCTCGATCTCCTAGAACACGATTTATCGAATAAGTAAAATCAAATGCAACAACTAGTCTGTCGTCGTACTTTTGGAAAAATGTTCTCGCCTCCCCGAATTAGCATGTCTTTCAGTCTACCGACTATTTGCCCGTATCCGTCAGGTCTTAAGACGAACAGATCACCTGTCTTGAACCAGCCATCTTTGCTAAAAGCCTTTCTAGTCGCCTCTTCGTCGTTCCAATATTTCTGCATAATGGAATATCCTCGAACCCACAGTTCACCGGTTGTGCCAAACGGTACAACCTTGCCACTCTCATCGGCAACCTTCGCAACGAAAAATGAAGAAAGAAAATTTCTAAAGATGAATCCGATAATCGACAAACACTTTGAATAATTATTTATTTACCATGACTTCGACGTGATTAGTCAGATAACCGACCGTATTGTCCGTCAACGAGTGCTCTTCGTTGGGCAGCGACTGGAAGACGATGGCTGTCGTCTCTGTAAGGCCGTATACCGTCTGCCGAGCATCAAGAATCGCGTAATTCGTTAGTCCAAACGACAGAACATGGTGGACAGCAATTCTCGCCGCACCAACAATCTCGGAACCCGATTTCGCGAAAGAGAACGTTATTGATCGAGGCCAAGAAACGATATTTCTCCTCGCGGAATCGTATTTATGCATACGAACCGAGGAGTTGCCTGTGCAAGATATGTGCATAGATAACGCGGGAACGCGACGCGTTATGTCGAGCCGAATTAAGTACGATCCCGTCGCCGTGTCGACGACCTTCGTATAGATCTCCGCAGTCCATGAAAGTCCGCATGAATTTCGAAAATTGCAGTCACCGAGATAAATCCCGCTGACGATCGTTGTAATGGAGACGGCGCAAATTACACGGCTTAATTTTTCTAAGCGAATTGTACAACTGCGACACAGCGAACACGATTACCTTGACATAACAGGCGTGCCTGTACATGCTCGTTGAAACGATTCTAAGGAGAACGAAGTGTTAATTAAAATTATAAGGGAATTCCAAATTTTTACCTTTACGTTGTCGAAATTGAAGTACTCCCTTATACTTCTGAACAGCTTCGGCGATGCGGGAGAACCACCGGTGATGCCATGGGCTAAAGTTATCGGTGGAGGTTGAAGTCGTTGGCACGCATCCAACAGATTGATCTGTCGTGATATTAAGCACTGATAATTATTTACGCGTTTATTACGTTTATCGCGATACTTTCGAGTCATCATCGTTACCTTACCCACATCGTTGGTGTTCCATAAACGGTGTTGCAGCCCTCCCGTAGTATCGCATCCACCGACTTCACGGGGTTGAACGTGCGGGAGGGTAGCACCATAGTGATACCCCCGTGAAGCATGCAGAGCAATCCTTTAATGGTGCCGAATGCGTGAAAGAATGGCACATTTAAGCAAACCCTCTGTCCAACGGTGAACCCTGATCTTACGATAGCCTAGATTAAATCTCAAACACGTGAAATAAAACCTCGCTATACTGGGGGAATTCGCCATCGTCGGACTGGCTGTGGACATTACCTGTTTCGAGTTATTCAATATGGAGAACTGCGATAAGAGCGTGGCTTTCGGTCTGCCAGTGGTCCCAGAGGTGAACTGTATGTTGGTACCGCTGTTGCAGGATATTCGGTCCTGTTCCTTCGCGATCCGTTCCACCTCGGTCCTGGACGCGAGCTCCTCCACGTCGCTGAATCGACGAGTCCCACTGCAACAAATCGAATACACGTTAGTCGATCGACGAACTGATCGTGTCAAGGTGACGATCTTCGACAGAAAAGGAATCGATGCGAAACGGTCTACACGTGTTGCAATACACTCTGATGCAGGTATGGGTTTCTAGGGTTGAACCCGTATAGCTCGTGGCGTAATGCCAACGTTGTAACACGTTTTACGCAGGTTCAGGATTTCAACGCCAACGCGAATGTCAACAGGAATAGAGCATATCGGTTATAAAATCGATTGCATAGGAGATGAAAGACCAAAGGGAAACGGAGAAAGGAAATGCTCTAATTCTGCATTGTTAGAGCTAATGCGACATCGAGGATATGGCATGCGGTTAAGGCATTCGATTAAGGCAGTGTCGGAGGTTCCACTAGTGCAATTTCACGCCAGTTATCGAGTAATTCTTGAGAGCAAACATTCGCTATCGGTACCACGTCTCGCCTGTCGAAAGGCGCAACGGTATCGAGCCTTGTCCATCAACCAGAACGGTATACCGATTCTTGTATCGATGCAAGCCGCGTTCGATACCGATACGTCGATACAAATCTACACGCATTTGGAACTACACGGCGAGAGCTGCAAGTCAATGGATTTATCGCAACAACGTTTCAACGCGCGTTGACGGCTTCACTGTCTATAGAGCAGCGGCTGACCATTAACCTAATTGCACGTCGGTGATTCCTTTTCACGGATAGAGATTATTAATCAAATCGAGCCGATGATCGAGCAAAAGTTTGAAAATTACGAGACACGGCTGGGAATAGATCGACCGAACGAGGTCGGTGCTAAACGATCAATCGGTCTGCCAGCCGGTACAGCTAGCCTGATTGTGGCCTGAAATCACAGGACGGAGGGACCCGGGCTCGCGCTTTTAGGAAATTACCAAGCGTTTCGGCTAATTTGCTTCCGTTCATTCCGCCGGATCATTACCGATTTGCGGTTCATTCGACGTTCCATCCAATGTCGCGTCTGTGGTGTCCGATTCGGATGAACGAAAACGAAAGGAACGAGCGTGTCGCGTGGCCTACGCGAATCCTTTACGGTCGCGGCAGTAAACGCCACCTGACCCACCGATTAACCCGACGTCTAAGTCGAGAAACAGGCTGTGCGTCGATCGTTGCCGCGTTTTACTCGCACGCGATATTCATGAATCAAGAGATCCCGCGAGCAGCCAGCGCGAGAACAGGTTCAAACTTTGCAGGCAGACATGTCCACCGTCTCCAGAGGCCCGATACGACCGCGTTTCCTAAGGACCAAGGATTTACGTGTACTTCGTCGCTGACCTGTCCCTTTATCGACCCGACGTTACCGCCGGATACCAAGAGTTATCGCGCCTTGTCCGTTCCTGTGCTTAAATTAGACGAAATTCCAAGGAAACTTGGATATATCATTCGCGAAAGATAGAGTCACACGAGCGGCGTCCTAAGCGACAGCAGTCGTTTCGTATTTCGCATCTAGGATTTGCAGGCAACTATGCTAGACGTTGATCGAACATTTCCTTACGTCACGTGATCCTTCGAATAGATAATTATGTGTTCCAAACTGGGGCACGTTTGCTGAGCTTCAAGTAGCATGCGTGGATAGTCCTGCGTTTTTAAATTCTCGGGTGATATCACAGCCTTTACGACGACCTTTTGCAAACAGTAGGTGAGCTCCTCCATTTGATAGCTGGGATTGATCGCGACCAGGATAAAACCCGCCCTCACGGCGGACATGAAGGTGATCACCCATTCCACGTCGTTGGGACCCCATATACCCAATCGGTCGCCGTGTTTCAGGCCCAGTTTCGTTAAGCCAGCTGCTAAACGATCGGCACGACGAATAAGCTCCGAGAATGTCAATCGTACATCCTGATGAAGGGACACCACGCACTCTCGGTCAGGCCACCTCTCTGCCGCCGTTCCTAGTAAGTTTCCGATAGTCTCGTGCATCAAGGGCACCTCTCCGTCACTCGACATGTAAGCCGCGTTTTTTTCGTATTTTTGCTTCTCTTCGTGACACAGGCGACATCGTTGGCTCAAAACGCCGTGACATCTCCAGCCTCGTCGACGTGCTAGACAGAGTATTAGAGAAACTCGCTTTTAATAACTCTTAACGAACTTGCTCGCCTTAATGTTCGAACACCTTCACAATTTTCACCTGGTATTATACTCGTATTTCGATTAAATATTTATGTAGAAACGAAAAGTCAATGGAGAAAATCGAATTACGATATATAAAGACCATCAGTACGAAGAACTTGAATTTGGTGCAAATTATTGGTTGAAATATTTAAAAAATTATCATGCGAAGACAATGGCTAATCTATATGTCCTATTAATATTTATACACTTTGTAAATTTGCGTTTCATTAGTATCGTAACAGATATTTTTGCAGACTCTTGAATAATGTAACGCATAAAGATAAAATACATTACATAATATTATTTTCCACTAATAATTTCATAGCTAAAGTGTGGTACTATGCGATATGATAAGGAAAGGTAATAAAAAGATAACTACATTCAGTTCTCTACTACATTCAGAAAAATATTTACAATTATCTGTCATTCGCAAGACTCGTTTATCTGCTTTCTATACCTATGTTATCATTTTCAATTGATTCCAATTGATTTCTTTGCTAGATATTGCTTGCTAATCCTAAGTTCGTAATACTACCGTATCATTTGTTAACACTGAAGAATTGTATATTGTTGTAAATATATTACACACGCGCTATCTTCTTGCCCGGAAGTGCACATATCGTAATTCAATTTCCCTTGTCGACTGTTTCTTCCTGCGCAAGTATTTAATCGAAATATGGAATATGCGAGCGAAATGTATAAAATTTTCCGAACATCAACACAAGTATGTGTCTTTTCCAGTTACATAATCGTCACGCGTATCCACTTACTCACCAGATGACAAGTTTTCCGATATTGCGATAGAAAAATTTCTATGGTATACTCGAAAAATAGCGACTCGAATCGAGGACAAATTCTTGATTATTCTATAACGAAACATTTCCTTCGAATGACGAATTACACGAATCTCACGACCAAGAACACGGTACCTTTCTCGATGAAACACGAACGACACAGTCGGAACGGAGCAATGACACAACGATTCGCAACGATCTTCTAATTCTGGTTATCACGAATGTCACGTATATTGTGATTATTGGTGTTCTCACGGTCTAATATTTATTATTTCCGTATAGTCAAGTGCTCGCTACCCATAATTACACTTGTACACGATGTTAAACAGACAGTCGAAGTCCAGCTATCGATAATCTTTACACTTCGACAATACGATCGTTTGACCTCTGATATGCTACTGACACTTCGTTTTATACAGATAGACGTGGACGCCTTGCGTAATACAACGAAGCAACTCCAATGAATTAAATACCTCTGCATAAAGAAGGCAGGACTGGATAGCCAAGCGTGGTCACCCCACTCTACAGCGAAGAGATAAATACAATGTTATTCGTAATCTCGCGATACGTTAATTTGTACCAGGCGGCAGGGTCAACTCGCAACTGACAGAAAGAACGCAAAAACGAGGCTACATTACCGACGACTCTTTTGAAACATAGTACAAGCATTTCCGCCGAAACATTGGAATGCAAATACCAAAGAAGGAAAAGAGAAGGTAGCCGAAGAAAAAAGAATGATAGGTAGGAAAAGTAAATCGTTCGGAGCAAAAGGGGTAGAACGGTTACAGTCTAAGACCAGAGGACTCCAGATAGGTGGATGGCGTGCCTGCTGGCCTGTGCCGGAAGTCGCGTGTCGACGTCGACCATGCCACCACCGTACCACCTTCTGCTCCCCACCCCTGGAGGTAGCTTTCGCGGCTCCACCGAACCACCACCGCCACTGCTACCACCGCCGAGTTCGCCATCGGTTTACTGCATTTTCTTAACATTCAACGTAGCGAGGGCTACCCGGTAGCCAGCGGGTGAGCCGGTTAGACGAGGCAACACGCATCCGTGTAACCGGCCGAATCGAGTTGCTCGTTGGTGTGTATACGGTTACCCTGTAGATTCGCGCACAACCGTGACAGTGATTGGTCGATCCTGCTCGAGCAGCGAGAGAGTCGAGAGAAGGCAACCCTTCGCGGGTTTACCCTACGAAACGTCTTCAGAATCGTCAGGATAAACGCGGTGTTAGCACGCGTTCCACCGAGTCGCTCGAAGACCAATGGCACGATAGAGTTCTTCTCTCCTCGTCGTTGATACTCTGAAAGTATTTAAACAGATTAAACAGTAGCGGTAGATTCGTAACGGTTTAGAAACGCGGCCGATCGAAAGCAACGACAGGGAAAATGTGATAACGTGGCAAACGAATCGGTTGTTCGCGAAACATGTCGGGGCTCTGCGATGAGAGACCCACGTACGGAGTACCATGAGCAGTAACAGTAAGAAGACGTCGGGTGGGAAGGACGAAAAGAAGACTCCCTCCAGCAAAGAAGAAAGCCCGGTGACTGGGAAGGATGAGTCCGGAGGATCGGCCTCGACGGGAAGCACCAGCGGAGGGACGAGCGCGGATGGAACGCAGCCTGGAAGTAAGCCTGGATCGGCAGGAGCCACCAGCAGGGAAGCCGCACAAAAGCTCCTCGGGCTTGCCGCGCGTGGAGAATGGGCACCGGTGGACCAGCTGCTCAAATCTTTGGAGAAGGCGGTGCAAAGTGTCGGAGAGGATGGTCCTCTTGCTCCTCTTGCCGGTGTCATGGACCCGGTTAGTCTGGAAAGAAGATTGACTAATTAGCTAATTGGAGAAACTGTTTGTGGCACTCTAACTTAATCATTGCACGATGAATTTGTTTCTGATCACAGGCGACGGGCATGACACCTCTGATGTACGCGGTGAAGGATAATCGCACGGGATTGCTCGATCGAATGATCGAGCTGGGGGCGGACGTGGGCGCCAGAAACAACGCAAGTATTTCGAGAAACACCTCGGTGACATAGTCTACCGTGGTTTCGTGGATAATGCATGAATGGTAGATTCGAAGAATTTTTCGTCGATCCCTCGTGGTCCCGCCTCGCGATTTCTTCGAAAAAGCGATGTACGTTTTCGTGCGAAGTACGATCCTAGCCGTGGCGATATCGGCTTTTGGATAAGTTCGTGGCGACGTTGCGTGGCGCTGACATATAATATTCGAGCACCTGCGTGGTCATAACCAGTGCAGACCATGGAACGTATATAGTTAACGATCTCCTTGTAATCCGTGTTAAGCTAAGGTGGGTAAGATCGCGTGAAGGAGGGCCAAGGCCAAGGGGTTTACCGACGAGGTTAGAAAGTAAGCAAGGAAGTAGGCCGACGAGTCAGTAGGACGAAAAAGTAGTTCGATTCCAGGTGCTGATTAGGCGACTTCTAAATTCTATTGGCGCGTTTCTTCGTGGCCTTCATGCTCACGCGGCGACGCCTACGCTTGACCAATCCTAAAAACCCCTGACAGACTAAGACCCTAGTGGCCAATTGTGACGTGGCCCGTGGGCATTCCCGTGATTACGCAAGCTCCGAGAACTTGCAAGAATTTTGCAAAAAAGCTGGACGCGCCCCTTCATTAGGTCTGACTAATAGCTAATCGCAAGCATCGGGGTTTCTAGCCCCACCCAACGCGTCGGTTCGACGTCATTTTAAAATCGTTCGACGATAAGCCATTCGTTTTATTCTGGGCGCGGCAAAACGCGATTTATAACCCGGTTTCCATACTAGCCACTTGACCCAGCGAATCTTGCTGGATTCCGCGATTTATTTTCACCGTCCGTAGCTAGCCAAAGCTATTCCGTTCGATCGAGCGGAAGTAACTATGGCAGAAAGATGAAAGTCCTGCATAGATCATCCGTTGAAAAAGTCCGTAGCGTTAACAAAATTCACCTTGCTCTTTCATAGGATAATTACAATGCTCTTCACATCGCGGCAATGTACTCGAGGGAGGACGTCGTCAAGTTACTCTTGTCGAAACGAGGCGTCGATCCTTATGCCACTGGGGGAGTACGAATTTTTCTTTCTTCCTTTCTTTCTTTCTTTCTTTCTTTCTTTCCAGCCTTTTAACCGATTAAAGTACGCCATGTCTTTTTCATCCTTCGAGTACAGCCCAGGCAACAAACTGCTGTGCATTTGGTCGCGTCCAGACAAACAGGCACCGCGACTTCGATTCTACGAGCGTTGCTGGCCGCCGCCGGTCGAGACATCAGGTTGAAAGTTGATGGGGTAAGTAGTACGTCGAACAGATCTAAATCGTAATCGAACCTTTAATTACTTATCGTTTGCAACGCGAGCATATTTCTTTTATCAAACCTTAATCGAATTAATAGTTTTTCTGCGATTTCTATCGCCCATTGCTCCCGATTCTCGTCCAGGTTTCTCGCGTGACGCGAATGATGGCGCAGGACTATCGCAGCCTGGTACCGAACAGCTGTCATAATTCTCCGCTAGCTCGTTTCTTCGTCGTCGTCTTCTTCTTCCTCTTCTTTTTCTACCACCCTCCTGCACATTTCCATCTATTTTCCCTTCTTACTCGCACGCACACTCGCCAGCTTCCTAATGTTCCTACGTTCTTTGTCTCATAAACGAGCAAGATTATGCGATTCCGAGAGAAACCGCTCGCCAACATCGATATTTACGTCTACATACGAATGTGGCTATTTATGGAAATCGCAGGACGAATTCGTTTTTCTTCCTCCATGAAAATCGATCCGGCTAGTCGACTGATGTCTCTAGATATCGGGACGAAAATTCGCTGTATTCGGTAGGAAATTGCTGCGGGTGCAACGTTGTTGCATTCCATAATGTGTTGCAGAAAGGAAAAATACCTTTACTGTTGGCGGTGGAAGCTGGAAACCAATCGATGTGCAGGGAACTGTTAGCTCAACAGGCACCGGATCAGCTTCGTACCACCACTCCAACAGGGGACTCGGCTCTTCATCTGGCAGCTAGAAGAAGAGACATCGATATGGTGCGGATATTGGTAGATTACGGAACGGTCGTCGATATGCAAAATGTACGATAAAATTTCGTAATTCCGAAGCTCAGATTAGCTCGCTTATAGCAAATAGTATAATACCTATCGGTGTATAACTTTTTCCGAATATTGCAGGGCGATGGACAAACCGCGTTGCATATAGCGAGCGCCGAGGGCGACGAGACCCTCGTCAAGTACTTTTACGGTGTCAGGGCATCGGCCTCCATCACCGATCATCAGGATCGCACCCCTATGCACTTGGCGGCGGAGAACGGACACGCTTCTATTATTGAATTGCTGGCCGACAAATTCAAAGCCAGCATATTCGAAAGGACGAAGGATGGCTCGACGCTGATGCACATAGCGTCGTTGAACGGCCACTCGGAATGTGCGACGATGCTTTTCAAGAAGGGTGTCTACTTACACATGCCGAATAAGCGTGGTGCTAGGTCGATTCACACGGCAGCCAAGTACGGTCATGTCGGTATCATAAGCACTCTCTTGCAGCGAGGGGAAAAGGTATTAGAATGGAGACCGTCGAATCGAATTTTCGTTCGATTAATCATAAGAATGAAGCACGAGTTGGTACCGCGAACGTTCTTTGCCATTCAGGTGGACGCAACCACGAATGACAATTATACAGCTCTACACATAGCCGTGGAGAATGCAAAGCCTGCAGTAGTGGAGACTCTGCTAGGATACGGGGCAGAAGTTCACGTTAGAGGAGGGAAGCTACGGGAAACACCTCTCCACATAGCAGCCAGAGTACCCGATGGTGACAGATGCGCACTGATGCTACTGAAATCCGGTGCAGGGCCGAATTTGACCACCGATGACGGTCAAACACCTGTGCACGTAGCGGCGAGTCACGGGAATTTGGCGACGTTGAGACTCCTTCTGGAGGATGGCGGGGATCCTATGTACAAGTCTAAGGTAGGATCCCTTGATTTCCCATTTGTTTCTTTATCTTCCTAATTCCGCATTAGCACGCTCTTCGACAGAACGGGGAAACGCCGTTACACCTGGCCTGTAGGGGATGTAAGGCCGACGTAGTCCGGCATTTGATCGAATTTGTGAGAGAAAGAAAGGGTACGGAAACAGCGACAGCTTACGTCAATAGCTTGACGAACGAGGGAGCGAGCGCTTTGCATTACGCCGCTCAAATCGAACCATCGGAAGTTGTTACACCCGGCGATGATCGTGCAGTTATTCGAGCTCTTCTAGAGGGTGGGGCTGACGTGTCGCTACAGACGAAACAGGCTCAAGAGTCGGCGTTCCATCACTGCGCATTAGCTGGAAACAACGAAGTTCTATCAGAGATGATAAGCGGTATGTCCGCGACGGAAGTGCAGAAAGCGTTAAATCGTCAAAGCGCGGTCGGCTGGACTCCGTTGCTGATCGCTGCTCACCGCGGTCACATGGAGCTGGTCACCACGCTGCTGGCGAATCACGCGAGGGTGGACGTGTTCGACCTCGAGGGTAGATCTGCTCTTCACTTAGCCGCCGAGCACGGCTACCTCCAAGTCTGCGACGCGCTGCTGGCAAACAAAGCATTCATAAACTCAAAGTCTAGAGTCGGTAGAACGGCATTGCACTTGGCAGCGATGAACGGCTACTCGCACCTCGTCAAGTTCCTCGTGCAGGACCACGGGGCTGCGATAGACGTTCTTACGCTGAGAAAACAGACACCCCTTCATTTGGCAGCCGGTGCTGGCCAACTGGAAGTGTGCAAGCTTCTACTCGAACTCGGGGCGAGTATAGACGCGACCGATGACCAGGGTCAGAAACCGATTCACGCTGCAGCGATGAACAACTATGCGGAGGTAGCGCAACTGTTCCTCCAAAGGCATCCCAGCTTGGTGATGGCGTGTACCAAAGATGGAAACACGTGCGCCCACATAGCGGCGATGCAGGGCAGCGTGCGCGTGATCGAAGAATTGATGAAATTTGACCGGCAAGGTGTCATCTCTGCGAGAAACAAGTTAACCGAAGCGACGCCTCTTCAGCTGGCGGCCGAGGGAGGACACGCCGAGGTGGTTAAAGCGTTAGTAAGAGCGGGTGCGTCTTGCGCGGATGAAAATCGGGCAGGATTCACCGCGGTTCATTTGGCTGCACAGCACGGACATGGTCAGGTATTGGAAGTGATGAGATCTTCTCAGTCTCTTCGTATATCCAGTAAGAAGCTCGGCGTTACCGCT
>NW_016907960.1:531015-536167 GCF_001483705.2 Eufriesea mexicana | reverse complement strand
CGCTCTTCACGTTGCCGCGTACTTTGGTCAAGCTGGTAAGCTCACTCTGTCAGTCGCTTCTTGTAAGAATAACATTCCAAGCGTGATCCTCGCTTCTTCGCAACTTGTATTCCACGGTTTACTTGTCTACCTTCTTCGCCATTCCCTCGTGTACGTTCTCTGGGTCACTTATTCGCGTTATTGCGACATCGGCGATGTAATGCCTCTTTCGTGCGAACAATACATTCGCGTCGGCGCGACTTAACGAGTTTCAGAAACTACCATACTCGCCTGGAAATGAGGATAGCACTTGAGATCTTGGTATTAAACTTGCAGCTGCAAAACAGCGAAACAATTTCTTCTTCCCTTAGATACCGTTCGAGAGTTGCTTACCCACGTACCCGGGACGGTAAAGTCTGATCCCCCGACTGGTGGCTCGCTGGTGGGAGAATTAGGAAGCGAATCCGGAATGACGCCTTTACATCTGGCTGCTTACTCCGGGAACGAAAACGTCGTACGATTGCTGCTAAACTCAGCTGGCGTTCAGGTACTGGAATGAACAGAAATAAAGGCCTGTTAATGACGATGTGCTGACGCGAAATCATTGTGTAAGGTGGAGGCAGCGACCACGGAAAACGGTTTTAATCCTCTTCACTTGGCCTGTTTCGGAGGTCATATCACGGTGGTGGGTCTTCTGTTGAGTAGATCGGCGGAATTGTTGCACAGCGCGGATCGATACGGTAAAACCGGTCTACACATCGCCGCGACCCACGGACACTACCAAATGGTAGAAGTTCTGCTCGGTCAGGGAGCAGAAATAAATGCAACGGACAAAAACGGCTGGACACCATTGCACTGCGCGGCGCGCGCCGGTTATCTCGATGTTGTTAAATTGCTGGTCGAAAGCGGGGCCTCGCCGAAGAGCGAGACCAATCTCGGAAGCGCGCCGATTTGGTTCGCCGCCTCGGAGGGCCACAACGACGTGCTCAAGTATCTCATGGAGAAGGAACACGATACGTACGCCCTGATGGAGGATAAGAGGGTAAGCCGCAACCGTCACCGCTTGCTTCCAGTCTTTTTTCCCATTCCTTTTTAGCTCGTTTGCTCTTGAAACTCGAGGTTCGGAAGCGTAATTGGCGCAGTACGGAATTTCGAAACTTTTAACTCGAGCAATGATCATCGTTCAGTCGAGCCAATAAATTTTGGCGAGTGGCAACGTTAGATAGCTAGCACGCGATTTCCAACTTTACTCCTTTCTCCCCTAACTGCCGGTTTCATTCGTGATATGCACCCAATCGATTCGTACTCGTTGGTCTTTCAGTTCGTTTATAACATGATGGTCTGCAGTAAGAGCAACAACAATAAACCGATCGAGGAATTCGTGCTGGTATCGCCGGCACCGGTAGACACGGCAGCCAAGCTTTCCAATATCTACATGAAATTGTCAGAGAAAGAGAAGGAGAGAGCTAAAGACTTGATAGCCGCCGGCAAACAATGCGAAGCGATGGCCACGGAATTGTTAGCTCTAGCCGCAGGCGCCGACTCGGCTGGCAGGATTCTTACCTCCATGGACCGCAGAAACGTGGAATTCTTGGACGTTCTGATCGAGAACGAGCAGAAGGAGGTGATCGCGCATACGGTGGTGCAGCGGTATCTTCAAGAACTGTGGCAGGGCAGCTTGAACTGGAACGCCTTTAGGACCATCCTCCTGTTCATCGCATTCCTCGTCTGTCCACCGGTCTGGGTGGTGTTTGCTCTTCCGCTTGGTCACAAGTACAACAACGTTCCCATAATAAAGTTCATGTCGTATCTCACTTCTCACATATATCTGATGGTCTTCCTTTTACTGGTCGGTATAATTCCTATATATCCGGTGGTAAGGGAGAGTCTGATACCATACTGGTACGAATGGTGCCTCCTCGTGATGCTGTCCGGACTGTTACTCTTCGAACTGACCAACCCTAGCGACAAGAGCGGACTAGGCTGGATTAAATTGGCAGTACTACTGTTCGGAATCTGCGGGGTCGCGTTCCACCTCATGGGTTTCGTATTCGTTCATCGACCCTACTGGCCAACTCTACTTTACCTCAGGAATCAACTATTCGCTCTGAGCTTCCTGCTGGCCTGCGTGCAGATCCTCGACTTCCTCTCGTTCCACCATCTCTTTGGACCATGGGCCATTATCATCGGCAACTTGATGAAGGATCTCGCGAGATTCCTCGCAGTGCTGGCCATCTTCGTGTTCGGTTTTTCCATGCACTTCGTCGCGTTGAACCAAGCATTCAAGAACCAGTCGATCCAGGAAGCGAACATCGAGGACAAGAAAAAAAAGGGCACCTTCCACGACGGTAAGTTCGACGCACGTGATTAGCCGCGATCTTTTCTAGACCTTAGCAGAGCGAGAGAAAGGGAGAGAGAAATAGCCTCCTGACTTTTACCCCCTGTCTTATCCCTCGGATATACGATCGCAGCCACTCTGTAAAGCAAAAAGCAAGCGGCGCGGTCGATGGGACCGCGAACATGCGATACGCGAGTACACGAATAAGAACGCGCGTACTCGACGCTTCTGCTCCATTGGAAAGTTGTTAGCATCCGATATTCGAAATCGCTCGAATTATCGAAAGGTAGCGAATGACGAGATACATTGTCCTTCGCGACATCCCGACACTTAGACGAACGAGTTTCGAACCTAAACACGACCTCTACCACTGTAAAATCTATATTGCTTTGATACCACCGGGCAGGCCTATCCTCCATGCAGGCCGCCGATGATTTAATACTTTCGAAGACGAAGACTAAGACCTATCGTTGTCCCGAATATACCATAGAACAGCCTAGTTACCTCGAGACAAACGCATAATCGGATCAATTGCAATGATAGATTTGTTGGCCAATGTTACGGAATGGATGATGGAGACGCCATCGACGGCGCCTCCTCGTCGCTACAGCCGCTTCAAGAAAAAGAATGAGTGTTGTGACGATAGCTCCCGAGATAGTAAGTTTTAAAAGCCGATTGGGAACGTTAACGAGAACCACAACCCGAACGGAACGCGAAATGAATGGCAATGACACGTGCACAACGGAATGCAGGACACGATTCTTCTTGGTGTCGTATCGTCTGCATTGTGCGTTTGCCCGATGTGTGTTGCCTGCTGGGACTGCTGCCTGATTCCAATTAACATAAATATTTGCAACGTCGCGAGAAGTATTTCTCACTCCGCTGTAACCTGTGCTGTGATTCGGCCTTGTGGCAAGCATCCTCTCGGTGCAAGGGACGCCCTCGCGCTAGGTGTATCTAGTATCCACCGTTTCTTCTCTGTGACAATCAACGCTGTACATCCATGTAAAATTCCTCGTGCAACCTTGAAAAGAAACTCCACGTCTCCTCCGAATTCCATTTACCTGGCCGCGAGTCCGAATCGCAGCTACTCGGTGTCTAAGACTCGATCTCGATCTCGATCTCCATCTCGATTTCGATCTCGAGATCTCAGCGTCCCACCGAGTAGGTTGGCGACCACCGCCGGCTTCTTTCTTATTTCACGGAGGCGCCAATCGAGCGCGCGTTTCTCCACAGCCTCTATTGTGCATCGTATGCATTTCTATCAACATACAAGAGCAATGTTGTCTTTCTCGTGCTGTTCGAGTCTTGCGCAATGCGTGTTTTGTGTGTCACTAATCGGCCAAGTCGAATTACGACCTCGAAAAGCGTCGGGTTGGTTCGCATCTAGGCATTCGATCCCGATGTACCGCCCGACGCGCGCACTCCTCTATTTTTTTCGTAACTCTCTCCAACCACCGGAAATCACCTCGAATCGATCTCCACCCTGTCCTTCCCGCTGTCCTCGATACTTCTTCTTTTACACCTTCGGAGCCTCCTTTTCGTTTGAAGTCGCGGTCGCTTTGCGTGTGTTTCCTCACGATCTTGGAAAGCAGCGAAGCGTCCGATCTTGTCCTTGCATGCGCACGGTAAATAGTTCTCTTTCTACGTACGTGTCCGTTCGTGCGGCTACGTCGCCGCGTGATCCACCTGAATGCTCGGTGAAGAAAGGACGGAGAGTTAGAGAGCGCGAGAGTGAGAGAGAGCGAGAGAGGGGGGAGAGTGAGAAAGAGAGCGGGGGGAAAGAGAAGAGAAAAATACTCGTCGTCTGCATGCTGCATCTCATCGTCCAAAATAAACGAATCAATTGTAAACCCCGTGAATTCAGGGAACCGGGTAGAAAGAAGGACACGCGGGAAGCCCGCGAAATCCAGATGGTCGATAAAATACACTTGGCTTTGTAGATCCTCGATGCATCCCGCGAGTTTGCTGCCGCAAATTGTTAAGCCTTGACACGAAAGATAACAAAAATGAGCGGAATAGAAGTAATAATAATAACAATAATAATAACAATAATAATAATAATAATAATAATAATAATAATAACAAGTACTACCTCGAAACTTAAAGAACATCGAAATATTACATAACGTGGATCGAAGCTCACGGAACGTCCGGCATGCATCCAACGTTATTCGCAAGCATGGCCAGTCTGTATTAGCATGAGCATGTTCGTACATTCATCGTTCGTTCGATCGTTCGTTCGTTCTAATGTACGTATGATATACCACACCCGCATCCATACATAGCGAGTCCACCAGTAGCCAGCCTAACGGCACGAAGCAGCAGTCACAAGAGAAAGCGCAAAAAAAGACATATCAAGAAACGTGTGTGCCTCGAATTCCAGTAAAGATGAATCCTGTACTCGCCTTCGAGTATCTGTTCTTCGCCGTCTTTGGCCAAACGACCCACGGCGAGCTGAAGGTCGAGACTAATCAGCCGCAGTGGACCTCAGTCTTGTTCAAGTTGGCCTTTGGCGTATACATGTTGGTCTCAGTAGTCGTATTAATTAATCTACTGATCGCCATGATGAGCGACACCTACCAGCGGATACAGGCGCAATCGGACATTGAGTGGAAATACGGCCTCAGTAAACTGATACGAAACATGCACAGGTAAGCCGGCAAACGTGTATCGTTTACGAAACGAATCGGATCTCTAACCCGCGTTCGAAATTTGAATATCTGTAAAATATCCGTTTCCTGTGCTGAGGAAGCATTCTCTGGAAAAAAAAAAAAAAAAAAAGAAAATGTCTCCTACTCCGCTTACTTTTAATAATTGTCGGTATTCCGCATT
>NW_016907960.1:509656-530972 GCF_001483705.2 Eufriesea mexicana | reverse complement strand
ACGTATGTTTCGTCACCGTGTGTATAGTTGTCCTCCGTGAAACGAATCTGCGGGATAGGCTGGACACGCGATTCCGTGTTGCAGAACGACAACAGCCCCGTCACCTCTTAACTTGCTCACTACTTGGATCGTGTACTTCATCAAGGTGTGCAAGCAACACGCTGCGAAACGAAAGCGTCCCTCATTGGTACATATGATGGGACTTCAGCGTGCTGGTCGTCTCTCACCTAGATCGAAGATGGGTGCGAAATGGCTGGCGAAAGTGAAGAAAGGTCAAGTTAGACCAAAGGACAGTGTTACCTTATCCGTAGTACACTTGAGTCCTCTCGGAAGTCAATTGTCCTTCAATAGCGCAACAAGAATCGAGAGCGTCGTTGACTGGGACTCGATCCGTAAGAAATATTTGGCTTTAGCCGGGAATGAGCCTGAAAAAGAAGCCGACAAGGATGAGAAGGCCGAGGGCGACGAGAATGAGAATGAGAACGCACCGATGGCTTCTAATTCTTCTACGGTACCAACGACTACGACGCCACCTATCTAAAGGAAGTTGCTTCTTCGCCTCGGAAAAATACAGAAGTTTGATCCATCATTACCGATTTGATAAATTCACCAAGTGCGACGCCATATATGAATTCTCGTCGCGCTAATACCGCATCGAAAATAGCTGCGACATCGAAATATTCTAGGTAACATCTCGTAGTTGGACTTATAGCGTCCCTCGAAGGCAGATCGTCTATTCGCGAGATATAATCGAGCTGCTATCGTTTCGGAATTTACGTAAGTAGCCCCGCGAATACGAAATAGAGAAGTACGACTATCATATCGTGCTATAAACGTTTGACCCAGCATGGCTATCCCATTTTTGGACTGCACTAGAACTTCCCTTGGTTCCCTCCTACGATAGGATCTCTAAATGGTTGCCCTTCCAAGGCAGCCCTGATCCTTACAAACGCATTCCTTACTTTAACATCTGACTTAGCGTTTATCCATAGTGACACTAACTTGAAAACTTCGAGGGCAACAAAAACACGCATGTACTTACACGCATACATATATACGCAACATGTACGTACATATAGACAGATTGGAGAACACCGAGGTGTTCATCGGTATACAGAGTTTTCACGAGACATATCGTTCCCACGTATTTCCAGTCAGGATGAGTCCCGTATTGGCCGTTGAGTTATTGTTCTTCGCCATCTTCGGTCAGACGACCCACGAACAATTCAAGGTCGAAATAATGCAGCCCGAATGGACCAAAGTTCTCTTCAAGCTCACCTTCGGTATTTATATGCTGGTTTCGGTGGTTGTGCTGATTAATCTACTAATTGCCATGATGAGTGACACTTACCAACGGATACAAGCTCAGTCCGACATCGAATGGAAATACGGATTGAGTAAGCTCGTTAGAAATATGCACAGGTAAGGATTTCTAATCGTTGTTCACCGCGAAAAATCTCGAGCTCTCCTGTAGCGTACCCTTGAAAAATCGAAATCGAGATAGAGCCGGTATCGATTGTCGATACGATAGCGAACGTTGCATGCGCGCGCGCAATTCGAACGTGGCATGTTCGTTCGACGCTCGTTACGTTTACCTCCATCAGTCGCGGAAATTCTAATTGATTAGACACGTTTATCGATGCGCAGGACAAGCACAGCGCCCTCGCCGCTGAATCTTCTTACCACCTGGATGGCATATTTGTTCAAACTCTGCAAAAAGCGCGCTGCAAATAAACAGCGACCCTCCCTCGTCCGCTTGATGGGATTGCAAAGAACCGATGCGCTTTCGGCGCGTTCCAGAATGGGCGCAAAGTGGTTGTCCAAAGTGAAAAAGTCTCAGGTGGCTCACAAGGACAGCGTTGCCTTATCGGTTGTTCATCTAAGTCCTCTTGGTAGTCAATTATCGTTTAATAATGCTGTCAGGATCGATAACGTTGTCGATTGGGAAGCGGTCCGACGAAAGTACCGTGATCTTTATGGTGAAAAGATCGGAAAACATACCGAGGAAACGAAAGAATCTGCGGAAACTACAGACCCCCTGCCGGCAGTTTTGGAAAGTTCATTGGTCGGTGTTCCCATCGGAAACCAAACTGCACCTACTTCTGTTCCTTGAATCGACCACTTTTTACCGTATATATTAATTAAAAACTAGGCCTCACTGGGTCTGGGATCGCTTCTGATATTTTGGATAGTAAAACGCAGTTATTGTTTTTAATATAGACATGTATTGTCTCGTGTCGTACAATTTTTTTTTTTTTTATTGAAATAAACATCCAAATTGACTGAATCATTTTGTGATTCCACTATTATTCGCGGACCTTTTACCCTTTCTCTCATCGATGCAACGATTACCGTTTCGATCATGTTTTAGAGAACACTACCAAGGGAATGATGCTGTATAGCAACAATGCATAGGAACTTGACATACCTTTCATGGTTAGTCTTTATGTGTATGGCCACTCGTTTTGTTTTGCTCTTTAATCGCCGCACTAATGAACTGACGAACTGATAAACTGATCCTACTGCGGTAACAGAGTATTATTATTGTGTGCATGCGCGCATGTTTATCACGATGCTTAAGATTTAACAGAATCAAATGCGTATTTGCAAAATTCAATCGTATCGCGAAATCGGTGCATCGACCGTCTGCCGTTCGATTAACTACCAGTTGATCATAACACATCATTTTCATCGATTAAAATATCATTCGCACGAGATACGTCTTGAAATCGACACAACGAGTGAACAATTATGTCTACATCATTCAAAACATTCGAAATTCGTTCAAGATCATCCATATCTCCTTTTCCAATACGATAATTATTCCTATCCTCCTTGTTTCTTTTCATCTCCATCGCATGTTTCGTAATTCATATTGTACATATCCCTTTCTTTCAATCAATGCGTTAAATTTAACGATCGGAGCGCAACGATTAAAATACTAATTCTCGCATAATCAATCATATAACTGTAGACTCATATATACAACAGTGATCTTTGCGTTCCTCCGAGAATACATTTGACAATTTTAGACGCTTAATTACATTCTTTCAGTGAAAGTGAGTCCCATCGATATTACGGAAAATCTTTTCTTCGCTATTTTTGGCCAGAAGGATACAGATGACTTCACGATATCGTTAAAACGAAAGATGCAACCAAAATGGACGATATATTTCTTTAAGGTCAGTCCAATACTCACGGCTATTTGACATGAACAATTTATGTCTCGACAATTAACGATCAATACTCTCATATTCTGACAGATATCCTTCTCTCTGTACATGTTGGTTAGTGTCATTGTATTGATCAATCTATTGATCGCGATGATGACCGACACGTACCAAAGTATTCAGTCACAAAGCGATATTGAGTGGAAGTATGGACTCAGCAAACTAATTCGTAAAATGCAAAAGTAAGTAACCCATAAAAAATATTTATATTTTAAGGACAAACAGCTTCCAGTGTAAGTAAAAACGGAAATATTTATATAACTAATGCAACAAAATACTTTATTGTATATATAACAAAAGTCGAATCACCTACCCTTTTTAAGAACACGTACTGCACCTTCGCCGTTGAATTTAGTTACTTCTTGGATTCCGTATATTGGAAAAGCGTGCAAAACTCGAAACCGCAAACGTAAAACTGGTGTAATGCGCTTATTTGCAGGACATTCATTTATTCAGGTATGCCAATGATGGATAGCAAATAAATGAGGCATATCAACAAGTATTCTCTTTCCGTTTAGGACAATGGAATATTATCTCAAGAACGCGACCTCATTCACTTTCCATTACTTCGATCGAGTCCAATGGGAAGTCAATTGTCTTTAAAGGATTCAATAAGAATCGAAAATGTTGTCGAGTGGGATCTCGTAAGACGAAAATATAGAGTACGATTTGGCAACGAAACTGAGAAACCTCTTTCAGAAGACTGGTCTATGACTAATATGAATCTTTAAATACCTTTATATATAGTTTGCTAATACTTATATGTATCTTAAATTCATAATTTTCTCACAAATGAAATCTTTGTACCTTCTATTTCATAATCCTTTTATGTTCTTACTCGATAATAAATTCTGAATACAAAGAAAAACATTCATATACAAATAATAATAAAAAAAATATATAAATTATTCTAAAAATTCCCTGATAATATAAAAATATATAATTACTTTTGGATAAGTATATGATATTAATGTATAAGATATTAATTTATATAACACTATATTAATCAAAGAAATATTTAGATTCTAATAATTAGGTTTGCTAAGGTATGTTATTTCTCTACCGTATCTCTGATGTGTTGTAACGATGAGGCCGAAAACTGCGGCTTGTTCGCGAATAAATTTATCTTCTTCTGGTGTTAAACATTCAGGAAGTGGTTGTCTCAAGATTTGATTATCTTGAGAAAAAGCTTCACACATCTCATATACAACTTTTTCAAAAGAAGAAAGATGTTCCTTTCCTTTCCTCTCGGACTTTAAGCAACTCCCATAAAATCGTTTCTCTATTTCTAAGTATTTTCTTTGTTTTTCATTTATCTAAAAGTAATGAATAACATAAAATGTTTTTAGAAACAATATACACTTTTTGATCATTTTGACTTACAAGTTTAATTTCTTTAACAGTCTCCTTATTTTTAGGTTCCATCTTCAAAGCAATCTGTAATTTTTCCATTGCTCTAGAATACTCTCCCATTCTGCCTAATGCCCGCCCATAACTACAAAATAAATGCAAAATGAATTTTTACAAATATATTTAGATAGGTATTTTTTGAAACTTATCCTAGTACAACATACTTGAAATAAGTTTTAGCTGTAGGTATAGGAACTTTATTGCATGCATTGCAAACGCGACGTGGCATATTTTCCATATTGTAACAAACTGCAAGATTGTTGTAACCTCTTGAAAGTAACGTTTTCGCTTTATCTTCTTCTTCTTGGTTGTTTAGTTCTGCTTCTTCTAACAAATAAAGTGCTTTTGAATATCTGAAAAACACAATACCTGCAATACTAATATATATGTATATATATATGCTGTATTAAAACATACATACTCTCTTATAGCCTGCTTAATTTTCTTCTTATTAAAGCAATATTTGGCAGTATTAAATTTAGCTTCTATACTTTTAACAACATTTGAAAGCTTTTTTCTTTCTTCTAATGATAAGAGTTTGAAACTATCAATAGATCCATTGTCCACATAATCAACTAAATGTACAATGAATAAGATTTCTTCATTTGGAGGAACACGTGGAGGACAACCATATTTTCCATATGCTAAATCTGGATGTATAATAAAAATAGCTATTTCATGCTTTTGCATTGATGCTATAGCAATCTCTAAACCTGGTATCAACATGCCCTGGTTGAGATAAAAAGTTTCTGCTTCTCCACGAATAAAACTAGAATCAAATGGTTCATCTCTGTATTCAAAATGACCTACATATTTAATAGTAACTTGTGCATCATGTGGTACAACATTTCCAACACCTTTTTGTTTAATTAATTTCATAACCTATGAAAAATGTTAGTAAAAAATTTGCTTCGTTTCCTAAAAAATCAAAAATACATTTACACAGATAGGGAATACAATTTACTTTTCCATTTCCAAAAATATCAGTCATTTTAGTTTTTAATTTTTCAAAACTGATGCCACAAATTGTAACTGGGTTTGTAGTATCATTGTCATCATTATAATCATCTTCATCTTGAAAATCATCCATATTTAGAAGATTTAATGCTTCCTCATTAGTTAAAGGTAAATCTTCAGAATAACCAAATTCATCATCATCAAGGTTATCATAATTGTTATCGGTTTCAAATACAAGACCATCTTTTAATGTTAAATCACTAAAACATATTTTATCAAAAATTTTATAGTAAAATATTGGATATTTAATAATGATTACAAAATTATTAGAAAATCAATTTATGGTTATATACCTGAGACTAAATCCATCCATTGCATTTATGAACTTTGCCATTTTAGTAATTTATATAAATTTATATAACTATTGAACCCTAACCTTAACTATTATTTCCAGCAAAGTATATTGTAAACTCACTAACAATTATATAATTGTTAAGTTATCAATAAAATAAATTCAACTATATATTTTTCCTGTACCGCGTTAAGTGCTACAACTTCACGAAACAAAAGATTCTCCCCACTACTACTTAACGGTTGTGTACATTCAAATTATGTTCATAATAAGTAATCATACGCAGAAGCAATAAAATAAAAAATATATGAAAATAGTTTGCTCCTGATATTACTAAACAGGAGATAAATATTATATCATAAATAAATAAAAATATTGTTCCATCATGAATAATCGAAGATTTCTAGACATTGATGATACAATATTAACAAAAAATTTAATGTTACCTGTAAGTAAAAATGATAATTAGGTAAACTTCATGTTAAAATTGATATATATAATATATAAATTTTTTACTTTCCTAGGAAAATACATCGAATAGTAACAATTTAACGAAACAATCTGATACAAAACCTTTCTTTCTTATTCAACCTACACCTGGTAATTTTTGTTAATATTTTTAAAATTATTTCATTAAATATGCCATTTTTATATGTATATTCTAGGTATATGTGTAAAAACAAGAACTGATAGTGGAGAAAAAGTATTTTTAAACATATGTACATCTGATAAAATACCTCCACCTGATGATATACCCGATGCAAAACTTCTTGAAATAATTTTAAATGAAAAAAATTCAGAATTTGTTATACTTATGAGTATTGGAAATGAAAGATTTGAATTTGATAAAGGTAAATTTTATAATAGAATTATACCAAAAAAATAACAATGATATGATATATAAACATAATAGGTGGATCTCCTTGTGCAACATATGACATTGTAATTAATACAACATATTTTAAAAAATGTCAAGAAAACAAACACTTTTTACTATTCACAATATTAGTTATACTAGATGGAGTATCCAACAAATTTAACAAAACATTAAAGGATTATGTAATTCTTAAAAATCGAAAGGTATGTTTCTTTCATCATTCAACATAAGTGAGATGAAATTAACTATGGACTTCAACTGCATATCATTCAGGTAATGGGAAAATTACAACAACACAAAATAGAAAACCGTGAACCACAAATTCATATGCAAATTCCAAAACCATTAATCGAGGAAATTAATACTCCTAATAAAAGCAATTATAAAGAACAAAATAAAGTCAGTGAATTCAAAAATATTTCTTCAGAAAGTGATGTTAATCCAAAATTGAATTATGTACTACTGAAACAACTTTTGAAAGGAATGTCTATACACTTAATTGGTATATTTCAAATACCTAAAGGGGTAAGATAATTATGATCTTATTTTTATTAAATGGTGTATATAAATGTATATGTCTTTATTTAGTACAGATTACTAGTAAAGAGATAGAAGTACTTCTTAATGAAGATCGTATTGTAATTACTATTGATAAAACTGGTCTTACATATGACTTATTAGTTCCATATACCATAAATGTAACACTAGCAAAATGTGCTCTAGATAACAATCGTAAGGTAAGAATGTCAGCTTCAACTATGCTTTATTATAACTATGTTTCATTATTAATATTATAGTAACATACAATTTATTTCTACAGATATTAAGGTTAGATATGCCTGTGGAAAATACTTTAAATATCCAAACAAGTTAATTTAATTAATTATTTTATTGTAAAGAAAAACATTGTAACATTTACTTATATTCCAAAAAAGTTAAAATACCAACTTCCTTATTAATTATTTCAATCTACTTACCAACAAAATTAACATTTTAATGTATACGAATAATACAATTGGAGCTAGATTAACAAATATGGAACAAGATTCGTATTTTTAGTACATATAATATTACGAAATAACTAACCAATACATCGTAATAGCAATGTATATGAGTGATGAATGTATTTATACAAAAACAGTATCACAAACACTAATCTTGGAATGCTTTGTACAATGATTATAATTTCATTTTATGACACACTGTATGGAAAGAAATACTTAAGAAATGTATCAGTTTCATAATGATAAACAATTCTTTATATTTCTGTGTAAAATGTTGGTCGCTCAATTCCAATCATAGTAAACACATTTGGCAAGAAATATACTGTATTTACACCTATCATAAAACAAGTCACATATTTGTAGACTAGATCAACAAGAACCTTACTTTTATTTTCTGAGTAATTTTGACATTTCGTAAAGTCCTTAGGATTAATCTTTAACATGGCACACATTGATCCATAACTGAGGAATTTGCAAACAACTCTTGTCACAAGAATGCTACAAAATCCCAATATTGTTCTAAGTATCATGCAGCCAAACATTGAATAAGATGGCCATATAATGTGATATGGTGGTGATTTTGTAGGAGTTATCATAGCTTCTGTATTATAGTTAAGCCATGCTCCTAAATGAACACCTGTGGTAACAGATACCACCATAGTAGTGTCACCCCTACAATGAAAGAAAACATCATAGCAATTAAATTGATATATTTATAAAATATAAGTTCATTGTGTTTCTTACCTAGTTGGTGTCCACTTTTTGCTGCATGGATAATAAACTATGACACCTATACTAATGGCAATTAAAATTGCTAAAGCCCAGATATTTGAAAGGATATAATAATCTGTGATATCCACTAAAGGTATCAATGGAATCATTAATGCAATGGCTAACATTAAGCCAGCTAGGATATCTAACACTGTATGCATACCCAAATAGAGTCTACTCATACACACAAGTGTACACCTTTCAAAAAAAATAAAGATAACTGTATTCAAAATATTTTGTACATTTTAACCTTACTATTATTAAATAATAATATGTTATTTACCATATAGTAGCAATTATCCAACCCACAGAAACAGGATAAATATATCTATTCATTGTATATAATACTACACTGAATGGAATCGAAATACCAATCATTGCATGAGTAGATGGCATTCCATATTCTTCAGACCATTTTATTTGCAATCGAACTGCTGGAGGACATGCAGGTCTTGCCCAGCATAAAATATCTTTTAATATTTGACCTATATACATATTTACATAATACAACTGTTATGTTTGAACATAAAATTTAACAATCTCTATGAAGCAATAACATACCTGTTGTCATAACAATAGCCCATACTAGAACAACTCTCCTACCTACTGCACCATCAATATTCCAAAACCAAAAAGGTATAAATGTAGAGTAAAATATTTCATCTCCTAATTTTGTTCCAAATAAAAATAAATAATACCAAAAATAATTTGTTATAGTATAATTCGAATTAAAAATGGTTGGTGGTTTTTCTTGTTTGTCAATTGTACACACATTTGTCTTTGCCACCCTAATAGACTTTTTCTCTGTTGTAATATAACCATTTTCTTTCAGTTCTTCAGATTTTAATAAGGAACTATTCGAATTACATTTAATACTCCACGAATCAGTACCATGAGTTTCCGAACATAAATTTTCCTTACAATGTTCTTTCAGAGTTTGCGAAAAATGTATTTTGACACCAAAACATTTTTGTATTTTTGCCACTAACGACGCATCTTTTAAATATTCTACAATTTCTGACCACATAATTTCTACGTGTAACGTACAAATTTCATCGTAGAAATAATATTTTACTTCACAACTCAGTGGACTAGGACTGAATACATAAGCGCAACACTGAATTTACAAAATTATATAAATTATGATCTGATTTACAAAAAAAATTGATGAAATGCAAATGTTTTAACACAAATTTACCGCAAAAATGTTAATTAATTTATCAAATACTTATCAAACAATTTATAAGAAATTAAATTTTAAACAAATTTTTACGTAACATGTAAAAAGTTAAAAAAGAGATACTTGTATTGTTTAAACGTTTTCAAATAATTATAAAATTAAAAACATTCATATGTATCACCTTAAAATATAACACTTTGTACCGCGTTCAAAGCACATCATTGTACGTATACATATTCCATAAAACATATATAGTTATAGAAGAGATGCTGCAGTTTAGATTCAGTATATTAAGGTAAATCAACAACTATAATTTGAAAGGTTATTCTACAATGAAACCAATATCTACGTTTCGATTGAAAGATATACTAAGCTCGGTATAAAGATATATTAATATATTTAATTGTTAAAAGCAAAAAAATATAAATTATGTATAACCTCTTAAAAAAAGGACCTAATAAAAAAGGTATTGATTTCTGTTTTTTTTTTTTTTTTCTTTCTTTTTTATTCATTTTTTATTCAGTAACCTATCCTTCACCCTGATTGTACGGTCCTATATACAATAAGAAAACTTATAAAATAAAATACACCCTTCCCTCATATTCTATAGTATATGAAATATACAAAGAGTAATGCTATTCAAATATGCAATAAAAAAACTTTTCGCATATTTATTATTTTTTTTATCAATACGAAATATATTTCACGTAATAATTGAAACATATTCGTAAAATAAACATTTATCACAGAAACATTTCAATTCGAAATTTCATCGTCCATTGTAGTTAATTTACGATTGGAACATTTGTCCAATAAGAGCGAAACTTTTAACAGCTAAAGAAACATCAGAAATATCCGAATTCGAATGAATATGTAAATCCGATGTATTGACATTATTTATATTAGCAATATTCTGAGAATTTATTTTCTGAATATTGTCGATGTATGTTTTACTATTTTGTGTATTCATTGCATTGGTATTATTCAAATATACCTGTGGTAAAACTGTGATGATAGGGGTTACGCTCGGTGAAGAAGTTTCAGATTCACTGTAGGTTTGCATATTTTGTGCTGAGTTAGATTGATAGCTGTTATATTGCGCTTTACACTTTTTTTCATGGACAAATAAACTACCAGAATGGCTATATGCAGTACCACAGATCTTACAAGCATATGGTTTTTCTCCTGTATGTGTAAATTTGTGTTCTTTTAAGTACTTCAATCTTCTAAATGATTTACCACAAGTTTTACAATGATAATTTGCTTCCCCAGTATGCGTTGTAATGTGTGCTTTAAGTGTACATGACTTGGCAAAAGCAGCACTACAGAAATGACAAACAAATGGTCTATCACCAGTATGGGTCCTTTCATGATTAATACAGTTTGAATTCGATGTGAATCCTCTTCCACAATATTTACAAACATGAGGCTTATACCCTGTATGTGTCCTCATATGGAACATGAGACCTGTATTTTGCCTAAAGGTCTTGCTACATATGTGACACAGAAACCTTTTAAAATTTACATCTTGTTGTTCTTTAGCACGCTCATGAATTCTTATATGTTTCTGTAATTTAACTTCCTTTTCAAAAGATTTATTACATTCATCGCATTGATATGGTTTTAATCTTTCATTTAACTTGTGTTGGTCTTTCTCCTTTTCATTACAGGTACACATTTTACCACATGTCACACAGTTTTCTTCTTCTGCATTATGCATACTCAATTGATGTTTTAACAAAGACTTTTTTGTATCATATGATTTTCCACAAATTTTACAAGGGAAGCCCTTTTCTTCATTATCTGAATCAAGCTCCTCTCTAATCCAACTATTTATTAATTTTATAGCTGATTTATCATCAAATGGTTTTTGTACTTCTAAGGATGCTGAATCTTCATTGTGCCCGTATCGATTTTTATGGCTATTTAATCTATCTTGACGGAAAAATTTCATGTTACATACATTGCAAATAAATTTCTTTTCAACATGCATTTGTAAATGCTTTTGTAGTGACTTTTCGCTCGCATAACGCTTCGTACAATAGTTACATCGATAAAGTGTTTCGTGGTCAGAAGAATCAATATTTTCATTAGCAACATCTGATGATGATGATAAATTAAAATTGAACCTTTTGTCTTTAGATTCTAATGTTTTTTTTTTGTGGATATTTAAGGTAATACTTTCATTAGTTGTAAATTCTTTTCCCATATCTTTTTTATCTTTACTGTTTTCAACTTGAGTGGGTTTTTCTTTTAATTCAATTGTATTTTCTAATTTTCTTTTGTCCCTAATTTCTTTTAGAATGGAAAGAACTTCTTTTGGGTTAGTTCTCTTATGAACATTTAAATGTCTTACCATAGTATCAGTTTTTCTAAAATTTCTATTACATATTTTACATAATACTGGTTTAGGTTTGTCTTTTATTATGTGCAGTTTGCTATGCTGTAACAATTTATCAAGTTGAAAAAAGTGTTTATTACATTTGTCACATATAAATTTCTTTTCGTTATGTGTTAATACATGTCTATCCAAAGATCTTTTACTAGAATAGCATCTAGAACATTTTGGACAAACATAAGAATTTTGAGAATCTGTTTTTTTAATATCTGTTGCATTGTCATCCCATTTAACAGTTGTATTCTTTTTTATGTACTGCCTTTGTCTTTCTTTGTGGTTTTTTAAATTTTCTATAGATGTTACTCTTTTAAACATTGTTATTCTTCTTGTTCGATAAACTTCTCTCCCTGTAACATTTTTCTCATATTCTGTTTGTTTACATTTAATATGAGCATTCTGTTTATTTAAGTTACTATTAGGTTCTTCATCTTCTACATACTTAGATTCATTAATTACTTTATGATCTTTTATATCTTTAGTATCAGAATTATGAATTATCATTGAATAAGGATTATAACCCATTGCAGAAAAAGTTTCAGTTTCAATTTTGATTAAATCAGAAGTAAAGGAATAATCAGTTTGACAATATTGATCCTAGTAACGAAAGAAATAATTATAATTGTATAAGCATGTTCTTCATTTACATATCTATAAATACTTACTTTTGTAATCTTACAAAAGTTGATATTATATGTCTTTTCCACTTTACCATATAATTTCTTTAATCGAAGATCAGATTGCTGACACTGCTTTCTTAATTCATGAGCATCATTGATCTTTAATATACATTTCATGCAAATAGTTGTAGGTAAACCATCATTTTCCAGTATCTATTCAGTAAAAGTAACATTATCAAAAATATAAGAAAGCAACATTGTGGAAAAAGAAAATCATGGAAATTAAACTGACCTCCACACCACTGCATAAACGAAATTTCTCAGACAAATCAATTGTATCTTTGTTAATCGAATCACATCGTTTAACACCGAAAATACATTGGTTATTTTGATTTGTTGAGAGACAAATACGGCAAATATTACCACAATCATTTGATGAAATTGTTGTTTTATTTTCGCTTTCCATTAGATCTTAGTTAAACTAAACGTTTAACTACAAATATATTTACATTCAAATTCTTTATAATCGTCAATATGAGATCATAATTTATATATAATGCAGTAGCATTTGCTATTACATACACGTTATTTCTTTTTTTTCGCGAAAGTCTATCAATGTCTCTGGTAGAGTTTCTATGACAGTTATAAAAATTCAGAGTAGTCTAAAACATAATCAGCTTTTTGAAACAATGATCTCTCATCATTGTTGTTATTATTGTTTATTGTAATATATAGTTTAAATTCATCTTTAAAAACAAATTAAAATATTAATGAATCAGAGAAAATACAAATACAACAGTAGTCTGTTTATTTCACTTGTTCGTGACATAAAGCAGGCATAACGGGATGGTAAATACACAAATAGCGATCTGAGACGTTAAAGCATTTAAAAGGAAACGATTTGACAGTTTAAAGGAGAACCGTAATAATTTTTTGATATTATACGGATAGGAGAATGGCAAATTTATCAGTAAAAAGAAGTTATGAAGATGATAATGGTGGTACATCAAATGCAAAAGAGAGAAAAGAACTTGGCATTAATCGGTACTTAACCTATGACGTTATAAGAATTATATTTAAATATTTGAATGGAATGGAACTATCGAACGCTTCAATGGTTTGCAGGTGTGATCACGTTTAACATTTTCATTAAACTTTTGTAGTCTAAATGGAAGAAAAATTCAATGTTCATTATTTCATCCAAAAAAGACTACTTACTCAAGAAAAATAAACACACAGAAGTAGGCCTTTATTTCTTAAGTTTTAACGTATATTATGAGGTTTTCTTGTCTTGTTTATAGTAATTTCATCAAATGCACTAATTGGAAGTGCTTTATATTCCAGATCATGGTTGGAAATGGCAAATGATGAAAAACGAACTAGGATAGGTCCTGTCTGTTTCACAGAAAATTTAAAAAGGGGTATACAACATTTTAATATAAAAATTATTGAAAAATTACGAATAAGACCAACATTTGGATTAATTTTTAAAGCTCCGTGTAGAGGATATAATAGAAACGGTATTTATTATTTGAATTGTAAAATAAACATTTTAATGAAATACATATGATACTTTGTTTCTACTAATTATATTTGGTTTTATTAAGTTTGTAAATGTAAAATTCTTCCGAGAAATTGTGATGCTGTAGTGCTAGCTACATTTGGTATACTTATCAATAATAATGAAATGGAAAATGCTTTAGACAATGTGGTATGTGCATTTTTACCTGAAATACCTAATGTGATGATCAAAGTGATTAAAGTTCCTGCTCCTATAGGAGATAGGGCACAGTATTATATAAGAATAAAAACAAATCTAGATAGTCATAATGCTAATGGATCTAAATGTTTTTTAATACTTACTAATCAGCAAGGTCGTACTACAGGACAAGCAGTTGCAGATGTAATAAAATTATGGTAAACATTTAAATTTTGTAATATTTAATATTATAGTTTACTACAATAATATAACGCTGCTTTTACATTTAGTGACAAAACAGTTAAACCTTCTGTGTGGGGAGGAGTAGTCAAGGATTTATCTATATATGAGTTAAACAACACTACCAATTATAAAGGTTGTCATTTTGCATCTTGTGTTGTAATTATTATAGCTGGATCGGTAGATTCATGGTCTATAGTTGTGGATGAAAGTTGTGATACTAAGGAACTAGTTGAACAGAAATTAAAATCATTCAAGAATCATATTCGATTAAGAAAACATTCCATAGGCTATATGTTTGCGTGTTGTGAACGCGGAAAATATATGTTTAATGAATACAATGTGGAATCATCTATTTTCAAAAAATTATTTCCAACAGTACCATTAGTAGGTTGTTTCGGTGACGGAGAATTTGGCGCAACTACGATACCAAACAGTAAATATCTTTTATTATAATAATAAATGTTATTATGAGAACGCAAATATGCATTGTATTAAACATTGTTTCAGAAAATTTTAATGATAACAGCGACACTTTATATTACGAGAGATCATCTGTCTTTTTAATAGTTACATATGGTTGAAATTCATAAAATTCAGTTGAATTTATAACAATCAAATCAGAACGATTAATTAAAATAATATTTCTGAATTTAAACGTATATTATATATGTATAAAATATATAGCATATATGTATAAAATATACGTATATTACACTAACGGTGTACGTTGCATTACTGACTGTAGTATAAAAAGTCAATAATTGTAACTTAATCATGAAAAAACGAGTTATGTAACAATGTACGTTAATATATTTTATGTTCGAATAAATCTTTTTATGTTGATTCTTTCTTTCTTTCTTTATTTATTTATTTAAAAAAAAAAATGACTATCTAAATGACGAAATTTAAAAATGATTATCAGTATGGAGAACAACAGCCCTGTTTAATATCATGTATGCGGTACTGTTTCAACGAGATATGAAAATAGCATATCCGTCGGTTAATTGGGCAAAAACCTGCACCTCTTTGAATACAATTACAATGTTTAAAGCATTGTCAAGCTACACTTGACAGTATTTCCGCACATATGATACCGGAATAAAGATAAAATAAAGGAAACTGGGCCATGTGAGGGTTTGTTAATGTTTGATATGATATTGTCAGGGTTTATAAGAAGGTTCTACCTTGTAGTTTTCACCATACAATTGAGTTGAGAAATAAGATTTATAAATATTGGTGTATTAAAATCTTCACCGCGTGAGTTTTCGTACAGTTGCTTTTAGTATTATTTTCAATTTTTCTACTAGACGACCTTTAAAAGTGAAAATAATGATTATAATACATTTATTGACATATTTTGTAGTCGTGTTCATTGTTTTATTTAATTGTACGATTTGCCAATCATGGGATAGTGGTTTGCATCGAAAGTATGATGGATATGGAGAAGATTGGATTTTTATGCCCGATGGAGATGATCAACCGCAAGTTGCGGTATTAAAATATACGGAAAGTGATGAACGAGGAATTTTTGATGAATCGCAAGTTTCGTATATCCTTTATACTCGGTATTCAACAGTTCACAATTTATATATTTTCAAAAATATACTTTACAATACGTTTGTAACGAAAATATATTTTAAGATCTAGCCCCCAAAATGGTACTCACTTATATACGAATGATACTAACGGACTTCAAAACTCTAATTTTAATCCCTCTCGACAAACCAAATTGATAACACATGGATGGAAATCAAGTGCAATGAGTGCTGGCCTTCTCAACATAAAAGAAGGTATTCCAATTTTGGAAATTTAAAAATATGTTTCTAGGAAACCTGTATGTTTTATGACGTTATAATTATGCAGAATACTTAAAACATAATGACTACAATGTTATTATGGTTGATTGGCAACCTTTGGCTGCAAGTACGTTTTATCTTGGACCAATGCGTAATACAGAAAGAGTAGGAAGAACAACTGCTGAGTTTATCAATTTCTTAGTCGCAGAAACGGGCCTTAAAACCAAAAATATTCATTTTCTTGGTATGCATCATTATTAATTTGAATTAGAGTTATAATTATTTCAGATTTTCTATATTATTACTATTTTACAAAGGCCATTCTCTTGGAGCGCACGTAGCTGGTAACACCGGAAGTTCGATATCTTCTGGTCTTTTGGGAAGAATAACTGGTTTAGATCCTGCTTTGCCTGGATTTCATTTGCTTACATCTGATAAAACGCGTTTGGATCCTACAGATGCGATATTTGTCGATATCATTCATTCTTGTGGTGGTATTTTAGGCTATTTGCAACCTTTAGGTAGCGCAGATTTTTATCCAAATGCTGGAACAGCTATTCAACCAGGTTGCTGTTGCATTCCAGAAGTGATAGGTAATATGTTATTTATATACCTTGTGTGTGTGTATGTTTATATGTTTATATATGCTTTTTTTCCTGTAGAGGCATGTAGCCATGGTCGGGCAAGTATATATTTTACTGAAAGTATTGGCTCTCAAACTGGATTTGTGGCAAGTAAGTGTGATACCTGGGATCAATTTTTACAAGGAAGTTGCAATGATTCTGAAGCTACATTGATGGGAGAATATGTGGATCGAACAGCAAAAGGAACTTATTTCCTTAGAACAAGATCTAATCCCCCATATGCCATTCAAACAGAAATAGTTGATAATGCGATTTAAATTAAAAAAATATTTAATGTTTTGAAATAGACAACAAGCAAATCTGATTACAGAATAAAATTCATGTTTAATAAAAATAACTTATTAGTAAGAAAAAAATATCTCATTTTAATAAATAATAATTACACTATTTAACATTTCAAATACAACAAACTATTTATGTTTTGTCAATTTCAAAATATTTGTTTTAAACATTCATATTTTATCTTACCTACAAAATACGCCTTCATTCGATGTAACTAATATTTGCCGACAACTTCGGGAATGACTTAAAGATATTAAATTGGTTTGTATAATAAAGTTGTAACATATTTTTTACGATAACGATGCGTTGCTGACAGAACCATTACACTATCTTTAATACTTAAAGCATACAGATGATTTAACATAACATGATTTGGTTCTGGTAAAAGTGTAGGTTCACACTGAAATTGATAACAGTAAAAACTATATTACAGAATTGTGTAATAGATTAAAATGTTTATCAATATTTTTCTATACACTTACAGATAGGGGAGTATCTTTATTTAGAATAACTTGAAGTAAATGTGGTGGCAATATTGGTGGACCAGCTACTTTTTCCCAAGGTTTATGGGGTGGAATTTCTTGTCCATACTCTGTCTGAGCACTACTAGTAACACCTTCACTATCTTTTGCAAGTGCTTGGAAAACTTCAAAATCAGATTTTCTTACAGATACTAAATTGTTCTTAGAACCCATACCATTATCGACAATTTTCTGTTAACAGAATGTTTTAACTAAAGCACACAAAAATCAAAAAATATTTTAACATTGTATAGAGCTAATAAAATAATTTCTTACTATATCTGGATCATGTCTCCATTCACCGTCAACAAAAAATTTATACTGGTGTTCTCCCTCTGGCAAGTCAATAATTGTTACAAAATCACCATGACTTTTTACCATTGGTAAAGTTTTCCATCCAGTAAAAGTTCCACTAATATAAACCTGTTTTCCACCTCCTTCCCATTTAAAAACAGTTGGTAGTACTTTGCTATCTGTTACTTTGGTTCCTTCAGACACTGTATTGGAACGTGGACGTTGAGAACTAAAGTCTTCACCATCTTGCTGAGTGCCAGTCTATTAATAAATGGAATAAAATAAATTTATAAATAGAATTATTAATCTTTTTTCAAATAACTCTTTTCTAATGATTTTATAATAAATGTTTAATAATACCTTAGCAAAATAAGGTTCCTCTTCCTCGTGCGATGATTGAAAAACTAATTTTTGATTTATCTTTTTATCAAAAATGAAAGCTTGACCCTCTTTTCCTGGTGAAGGTGGAGGGTATTCTTTGGCATGACGATGTTCTCTGGTTGTATTACTAGTGTGGTGATGTCCAACTGGTTGATTACTCCCAGCATTACCCATTGTCACACTATGACACTTATCTCAAAGAAAACTAAGGACATGATTGAAATATTTATTGCTCTGATACAAATTATCGAGTATGTATGTAGGTAAATCCAATTTTTACCTTCTTTTTGAATTCCTTCTTTTGTTTACAAGAATTTAAGAATTCGAAGAAATTTTGTTTCGTTTAATTAAAATGACAATCAAATCTTAAATTAATATTCCTGTTAATTATTTTGTTTTCATTAATATTTTCTAACTCGAATATACATTACTATTAAATTATACATTAAATTAAGATCAAAATCAAAATGTCACAGAACGATAAAAGTAATGATCTTGTTGGAATCGACTAAAAATGGCTACCTCACTCTTTAAAAACCTACTTATCGATGAAGCGAATAAGAGATATATAATTACAGTCCTTCAATCAGTATTTGTATGAAAAAAATTATTTTGATAGCATTTAATAATTCAAAGTTGTATTATTAAGATTATATATGAAGATCGTGTATGATAAAGTCTAATTTTATTACAGACGAGTTCATCTGTGATTTCATATTACTTTCAACGTTACCGTCTGAGGATATAAATAAATCTCAAATAGATATTTCATTCAATACACTTTGATCACATTATTTAATCATGTTTAAATTTATTGATTTATTATAAAATTCAAAATACGACTGTAATTGTAAATATGGTATAAAATAGATCTATTACTCGATACATGTTTGTGCAAAACGTTACAAGGACTTAACAGCTACCTTACCATCTTGGTGTTATTCCCAATCTTACCGACTCAGTATAGAAAGAGGTTCCAATGTTCATAATGGTTGGAATTAAAACCAAATTACAAAAAGAAATTACGAACTAGGTATAAAATGCAAATGAAATATAGGATTCGATATTTCTGCTTTATCCTAATTTACAATGAATTAAATTCTACGATGAACTCGCGAGACTTTCTCGTAATTCCTCGAAATTATATAGAAAAATTGCTGGAATTCTATGAAATGAGAGAATGTAATGCAGTGTCAACTCCAATGGATGTGCATGACAATATGAATAACCACGGGAAGAGCAGAAAATGCAAGATAAACCAATATCGAGAATTATTAGCAAAACTCATGTATTTGAATACTTTTGTCTGGCCTGACATCTCATTTCCAGTAGGATGCTTGTCACAGTTTAATCATGATCCAAGAATGATGGACATGAATGAATTGAAGGGGATATTAAGATATTTGAGGGGGAGTATTGTCTTGAATTTGGGAAAGGAAGAGAAACAAATGAAATGTGTTGTGGTGGTCATAATGCTCATGTACCGAACTTCCCTTTCTAAAATATAATATATATTCCTATATATTATATGTTTATTACTAATATTATAACTAATTTTATTAATTAATAGTTTTCGTAGTGAAAAGTAAGCATTCATTAATTTCTCATTTTCGTAAAAGAAACGTATTTGTATTTGCTTCATTGATAACAATAAATATAAGAAACATCGTTTGATATTCTACATCAATATTTAAAGCAAATGGCTATTTCAAAAATGTAGTATTTTCCCGCGAGAAAAATACCTAGCTTGACTGGCCGCAGCCTACTTCCGGTTGGCGGTAAAGCGGGTATACCGGTAACAAATGGTAGAATATATTCGCGCGTCAACGTAAAACATTAAAGATTTTCTCAAAACGTTTCGTGAAGTAGTGATAACTGTAGTGAAGACTGATTGATGTTTTAATTACAAATGAAGAAATATATATTTATGAACAATAACGCGATCTGTCGGATATTAGTTAGTGGCATTGCAGTTGCAGGTTACGTTTGCAACGTTATCCTAATATTTACAAACAGAACACAGCAGAAGTTTAAGAAATTGTGAAAAATTTACGAAGTTCAAGATTACTAACTGTGAACATTTCTTTATTGGTAATATAGTACGTGTAGAAAAAAGTGATGTGACAGTGCCAATCGTATAACGATACATCTGCGAAATGAAGTGGTGCAAGTGTGGGTCGTGTAATGCTATTGCATAGTCTCCAATCATCGAATGTACTAGATTCTAGATTTCAATTGTCCAGTAACATATTTGAATATTTTTACACTCAATAGACAGTTTGTTAAAAGTTTTTCCAACTTTTCTTCAATCTTAACGTTTAATTGCAAAGTAGATACGTATTATCGCTTATAGATTCTAAACTTCGACTGTGGATTAGGATATTTCATTACTCCTGCATAGAATAGATTGTTTTCCACGCAGTAGGGCAATTAGTTCACGATTGAAGACGCATATATGAAATAAAGTGACGGAAAAGAAGGCTCCTGCGAAATCGTACTACACAGTTTACTTTTCTCGCTTATATTTCAGCAAATAAGCGTTCCGGTTAGATTTTTTTTACATACCAGCGTAGAGTGGAATTTTCTCTAACAGGATTGAATACTTTTTTTACGTTTCGCGCATACGTTTTCGAAAAATAGTGCCGAATGTGTTAGTGGGT
>NW_016907960.1:469387-508515 GCF_001483705.2 Eufriesea mexicana | reverse complement strand
GAATGTGTTAGTAGGTGACAGGTCGTGCTGCGCAGTTTACTTTTTTGGTTTATATTTCGAAAATTAGGCTTTTTACCCCGGTTTTTCTTATTTATCCGTGTAGAGTGAATTCTTCCTTAATGGGATTGGATACTTTTTTTGCGTTTCGCGCCTACGTTTTTGAAAAATAGTGCCGAATGTGTTAGTGAGTGACAGGTCGTGTTGCGCAGTTTACTTTTTTGGTTTATATTTCGAAAATTAGGCTTTTTACTCCGGTTTTTCTTATGTATTCGTGTAGAGTGAATCTTTCCTTAATGGGATTGGATACTTTTTTTGCGTTTCGCGCGTATGTTTTCGAAAAATAGTGCCGAATGTGTTAGTGGGTGACAGGTCGTGCTGCGCAGTTTACTTTTTTGGATTATATTTACAAAATTAGGCTTTTGACTCCGGTTTTTTTTATTTATTCGTCTAGAGTGAATTATTCCTTAATGAGATTAGATACTTTTTTTGCCTTTCAAGAGTGCGTCTTCGAAAAATAGTGCCGAATGTGTTAGTAGGTGACAGGTCGTGCTGCGCAATTTACTTTTTTGGTTTATATTTACAAAATTAGGCTTTTGACTCCGGTTTTTTTCATTTATTCGTGTAGAGTGAATTATTCCTTAACGGGATTAGATACTTTTTTTGCGTTTCGCGAGTGCGTCTTCCAAAAATAGTGCCGAATGTGTTAGTGGGTGACAGGTTTTGCTGCGCAGTTTACTTTTTTGGTTTATATTTCCAAAATTAGGCTTTTGACACCGGTTATTTTCATCGCTTAGCGTAGAGTGAATTCTTCCTTAATGGGATTGGTTACTTTTTTTGCGTTTCGAGCGTGCGTTTTTGAAAAATAGTGCCGAATGTGACAGTGGCTCTCAGATCGTACTACGCAGTTTACTTTTTCGGTTTATATTTCCAAAATTAGGCTTTTAGCTCCGGTTTTTTTTATTTATCAGTGTAGAGTGAATTCTTCCTTAATAGGATTGGATACTTTTTTTGCGTTCCGAGCTTGCGTTTTCGAAAAATAGTGCCGAATGTGTTAGTGGGTGACAGGTCGTGCTGCGCAGTTTACTGTTTTGGTTTTTATTTCCAAAATTAGGCTTTTGACCCCGGTTTTTTACACTTATCCTCGTAGAGTGAATTATTCCTTAACGGGATTAGATATTTTTTTTGCGCTCCGAGCTAGCGTTTTCGAAAAATAGTGCCGAATGTGTTAGTGGGTGACAGGTCGTGCTGCGCAGTTTACTTTTTTGGTTTATATTTCAGAAATGAGGCTTTCGACTCCGGCTTTTTTCGTTTGTCAGCGTAGGGTGAATTCTTCCTTAATGGGATTGGCTACTTTTTGTGCGTTTCGAGCGTGCGTTTTTGAAAAATAGTGCCGAATGTGTTAGTGGGTGACAGGTCGTGCTGCGCAGTTTACTTTTTTGGTTTATATTTCAGAAATGAGGCTTTTGACTCCGGCTTTTTCCGTTTATCAGCGTAGGGTGAATTCTTCCTTAATGGGATTGGTTACTTTTTTTGCGTTTCGAGCGTGCGTTTCCGCAATATAGTGCCGAATGTGTTAGTGTGTGACAGGTCGTGCTGCGCAGTTTAGTTTTTTGGTTTCTATTTCCAAAATTAGACTTTTGACTCAGGTTTTTTCCATTTATCAGCGTAGAGTGAATTATTCCGTACTTGCTGGTATTCCTAGTTGACTGTATTTGACTCGTATTTTCAAAATTTTACCATGCAATTATGAAGGATCTAAAATTAATCTTGAACATTGCATAATTTGTTCTTTTTTCTCTGTATATTTGGAAGATAGCTTGGGAAATAAGAAAAAGATTGCAAAAAAATGCGAGTTTTGTTGTGTCTATATAGATGTTCCTGTATCACGCAAAAGAATGTTAGGCTTTGGATTAACATTGCCTTCTGTTTTAAATAATTAGTGTACGATATAAGCCATCGCTTTTTTATTTTTTTTAGTTATGGTAGAGCCTGGTTGTTAATGGACAATATTCTGTTGAAATGAACAGGTATGAGCAACATGAGGAAAATTTTGGCTTTATGTAATATCACCAGCACAAAGACATTAGATGTTGAAAATTATTTTTTGTAGCGAATAAAGGTTGAAGGAGTAATAGAAATATGTGACATGATATGTCTGTTTGATTCTAGCTCGACTAGTCATATGACATGCAGGACAGAAGTATTTGGTGGTGAAATAAAGACTGAGAAATGAAGATAGGTTTGACAGATAAAAAGGGAATAAAATTACCTTAGGTAATGTACTCTTATAACATTAAAATACAGAGAATGCAGTGAGATTGAAAGGTACGTTGTGTTCCCAATCTGAATAAATATTGATATTAATGATCAAAATCAATGACCAACACTAATGTGTTAAGTTTCAGGAAGGTGAAGCTGCAGCATATATAGAAAATGGTGAAGTTCAATGGATAATAAAAGATGCCAAGGTAAAGAAATTTATTGTAATGTCCAGTGAGAAGAATTTACTAATGCATATAATCACCTGCGAGACTGCCTATGAAATGTGGGAGAAACTTAACCTTTTTTTCCAGTGAGATAACCAACAGCAAGAATGTAACTTGCTGCAGGAGTTTTACAACTGTTCATTTGATAAGAACACTGATATTTGGCTCATGTTAGCAAATTGTGAAACCTAAGGTTTGAATTAAAATTACTGGACACTACCATAGATGACGATTTATTAATGATTAAAATTTTAGGTACCTTACCACAAGAGTGCAAACTGTACATGACTGCATGGGAATCTATGAGCTAAATCTTGGGGAATTTGACTGCAAGGTTAATAGCTTAAGAGGCAAGAATTGAAGACAAGGAAGAACCAGATAATGTAATCATATATAAGACAGATAGCCAAAAATTGTAACAGAACAGAACACGTAGCAAGGGATTGCAGGAACAAAGCTATGCAAAACTTAGTGGTAAGGTGTTTTAAGTGTAATAGACCAAGGTTGCCACAAATTGTAAAGAAAAGATAGATATACATAATGGAGAGAAACAGTGTTCAATATGTAAAAGAAATAATCATATAAACAAAGATTGTTTTTATAAAGAAAAAATGGTAAAGGAAATAGGAATGAAACTGCCTATGAGGCAGCTTTTCTCACAATGAATGAAGATAGAATAGGAGCATGTGTCGAGACAAAAGCGAAAACATGGATTGTTGATTCTTCCTCAATAGCACATATGACACTTTTATATATAGCTTAAATTTATTGAAGATGAAAAAAAGTAATGCGACTGTGTGAGTAGCAAAAGCAAACGAGAAAGCAGAGGACATTGGCGAATTGGAATTTGATGAATGCAAGCTTAGAAATGTCATACGTCTTCACAATGTAAATTTATAATAAAAGTGAAAAAATTGACAAATTATTGGCTATTATCTAAATTAATAATGAATTTTTGTTAAAATGTACCTATAATTTAAGAAAAGTTTATATATTATTATACTGATTGTTAATAACAAATTAATATTATTGGTAACAAATTGTTCACGAAGTAAATTTGTAATAAAAGTGAAAACATTAATAAATTTCTGGTTATTACTTGTGTTTATAACATACTTGTGTTGAAATGTACCTATAATTTACAAAAAGTTTATGAATTATTACACAGATCGTTAATAAGAAATTATTATTGTTAATAACAAATTGTTCGCAACGTACATTTATAGTAAAGGTGAAAAAATTAATAAATTATTGGCTATGAGAGCGGAAAATTAATAATTAATAAAATTAATAAAGTTCCGAAATTTCCGATCAGGGTGGGGGATTCGGCCTATGTAAGAGGCGACGCGACGCAGCAAAAGTCATTTGTCAGTTCAACTTCGGAAGTGTAACATATAAATTTCCGCGGTGCGCGAGGGGTGAGGGTTCGATGTGAGGTGGGAGTTGGCTAACCCTACCCACACCCCACCCCATTAAATAATTTACTAATCATTTCTTTATTGTTTTCAGATATTAATTATTTTATTCTTTCAGGTTTTAATTTTTTTTCTTCTTACAACTATTAATTATTTTTCCTGTTTACAGATTTTAATTTTTCTCTTCTATTTATTTTCTTTGTTTAGAATTCGAATATTTCGTATAATATTCGAATGTCTCATCGTTAGATTCTCTATATCTCATTGTTAGGTTGTCTATGTCTACACTTGTTGTTAACAACAAATTAATATTGCCAGTAACAAATTCTCTGTAACGTATATTAAAGATAAAAATCAAAGATATTAATAAATTATCGGTTATTACTTGATAAATATCATACCAATGTTAAAATGTGCCTATAATTTGGAAAAGGTTTATAAATTAATACACTTATTGTTAATAACAAATTGTTTAAAACGTAAATTTACAATACAAGTGGAAAAATTACTAAATTATAGGCTATTGCTAGTATATATAAGGTATTTGCGTGAAAATGTATCTATAATTAGCAAAAAGTTAATAAATTACTACATTTATTGTACGTACATTAACGATAAAAGTAAAAAAGTTAATAAATTATTAGCTACTACTTAAACAAACAACGTATTCGTGATAAAATGTATTCGTAACTTACAAAAAGCTAATAAATTAATAAATTTATTGTCAATGGCAAATTAAAGTTGTTGATAACAAATAGTTTGTAACGTATATCAATGATAAAAGTCAAAAAAGTTAATAAATTATTAGCTACTACTTAAATGAACAACGTATTTGTGTTAAAATGTATTCATAACTTACAAAAAGTTAATAAATTAATAAATTTATTGTTAATAACAAATTAAAATCGTTGGTAACAAATAGCTTGCAACGTATATTAACGATAAAAGTCAAAAAAGTTAATAAATTATTAGTTATTACAGCGAAAAAGTAACTTTTAAAGGAATCGGTAAAGTACGGAAATTTTCGCCCATCTTCGGCCGGCCGCCGCTATATAAAGGGCCCGGCATGCATGTTCGAGCCAGTTGTCGGTTCGACTTCGAAAGGTCCGCGTTAATATACTTTCTGTTTGTTTCAGGTTTTAATTATCTTTCTTCTTTCAGATTCTATTTCTTTTATTGTATTCGTCTTTGTTTCAGCATTCGAGTATTTCGTACAATATTCGAATGCTTCGTCGTTGGTTTATTTGTATATCATCGTTGGCTAGATCAATGGCTATTCAGTGGCCATTGTCCACTCTCTTAAATAATTTAACAATAATTTCTTCTTTCAGGTACTAATTATTTTTTGTTTCAGGTTTTAATTATCTTTCTTCTTTCAGATTCTATTTCTTTTATTCTAGATTTCATTGTTTGTGCATTCGAGTATTTTGTACAATATTCGAATGCTTCGTCGTTGGTTTATTTGTATATCATCGTTGGCTAGATCAGTGGCTATTCAGTGGCCATTGTCCACTCTCTTAAATAATTTAACAATAATTTCTTCTTTCAGGTTCTAATTATTTTTCTTCTTCCAGATTTTATTTCTTTCATTCTATTTGTCTCTTTGTTTCAGCATTCGAGTATTTCGTACAATATTCGAATGCTTCGTCGTTGGTTTACTTATGTCTCATCGTTGGCTAAATCTTTCCTTTCACAAATTTTACGACTTCCGTTCGATTTGTTTTCGTTAGAGCGTTCGAGTATTTCGTATAATACTCGAGCGCTTCCTCGTTGGTATGTTTATATCTCACCGTTGGAATGTTTCTGTCTCGTAGTTATGTTGCTCAGGTCTCGTCGTTGGCTTGCTCGTTCCATTTGGTTATTATCCTTGATGGTTTCCTCGTACTAATCCCTTTCCTTTCAGCTACATATTAACAATAATATATTCTGTTTTAGCTTTTAGGTTTCTCAAGATTCTGTTTGCGACACATCAATGAACGATGCGTGCGTTTACTTTTAAGTAATCATAAGATAGATCCATAGACTAAGTATCATGTGCGCGCTATCTGTACAAAGGTAAGCTACCTAACTTGGAGCGAAATTTATAAATTCTCTATCATTTTCTTATCCCCCTCGTTTAGCAAATAGAACATAATTGTTCTCGCGATAATCGCGATCGTTCGTAAGTACCGACTAGCCTACGCGACGTGCTCTCGTGTACTCGATAAGTACATGCTTCGTAAGTCATCCTCACGACTCGTCTCCGACACTCATTTCCAGTCACTGTCAATCTCGTCATGCATCGGGTTCCAGGGTGACCCCCTCGGATCAGTGCGTCTTCTGACCTCGACGGGGCGGTCCGCTGCCTAAGTCGTACGCGACTGGGGCTCGGGCACATGCTGGCTGACGGACTAGTACCATCTACGGTTAGACCACAGGGATGATTAAGTTCTACCCCGTGTGGCTGGGATGCGAAGTGTCTGTCTTGGCCGGCAACCGCCCAGCAGGGCCCTCGCGTTGACACTAGAAGTTTCATTGATTCAGGGACTATCCTTGGTCCACGTGTAAGTCTTGGCGAGTGCGACAGTGACTGGAATTGAGCTAGGCCCGATCGGGAGGGTGCCGAGGTATGAAGTTATCTCTGCACACGGGAGTACATCGCCTAGGCTAGTCGGTCTTTCGAATAATCGCGAACTCGTTCGGGCGCGTCGCGATTTTCTATCAGCTCGCGTGTTTGTTATTTCATTCCCTATTTTTACGGGAACTTGAAAATATCTTAGCGTTGCGACAGTAAAGTTTCAGTATACCGAACCGAAACCCCTTTTGTAAGACACGAAATATAATAAAGTGTCGGCAGAGTCATTTTAACTTAATTCGCTCCAAGTTCGATTAGGTTGCCTTTGATACAGATAGCACCAGTAGGTTGCGCCACTAGGGCGCATGTCTGGGTCTCGATGCGTAGCCACCTCCCCGTGGTGAGACCTGGTAATTAGTATCGTTTTCCAAAGAAAAATCTTTGGGAAGCGATACCAAGCTAAGAGCTACGCTGAACTTTCTAACATACTTCCTTTTTTCGTAATAGTTCATTTTAACCAGAAATTGAAGGAATATTCGAAAGCTGAAGGTAATGTTGCAGTTTCAATTACGGATTCATGTTCATGAAAGTAAACTCCACACGTATTACTCGTTGGATATTACAGATTAAAATTCGTGTCCAACAGTGCTATTAAGAAAGTTTGACGTTATCACTGAATATAATTTCTGTGGTTAACGTTTCAGTCGCGCAAAGGTCGATCTGCTTTACTAAGTGTCGGTATCGTAGAGCCCAATCACACCAAGTTTCATAAGATGTCAAAAGTAATCTTTATTTTATTTGCTATTAAAATAATAATTTTCTATTACAGTAATCTTTAACTTGTTAAGCTTTTTTTGGAATTTCTTTTTTCGTTAGAAATTCATACTCTTACTAATTTAGTATACCGTGAATCTACATTACCTACTGCCAGTTGCACTAATACGCGAGTCTTGTACGATGATGAAGCTGTTAGTACAAAGTCATATCGACGGTGAATATAACAAATTTACCGAACAGTTTATCAATATTCAAGGAAAATTGCGTGCTGATAACATATTCTCGTATGTAGCACGATTTCAAAAGCTGTTTCAAATCTGAATGGCGCTTTTTTTTACTGTGAAATTGTAAATCGATTTTGTTATATATTTATATATAAAGTTACACAAAATATCAGCAATAGACAAAGACTATGTACACGTGTTTTGTTCCGATTCGATGAATTAAAAAATATGTACGCAGTATTTCCGTCGTTTTAAATACTCGTTTTTACAGATCAGGCGCTGTTATCGAGCATGATCAAAAGTGGATTTCTATACGGATATCCTCGAAGCCTTTTCGAACGTTGAGGGTATTCGTGGTTTTCAAGGTGATACGAACCTTGTATCGTAAAAGCAGCGAGGTGTGCGAAAGGTGATCAATAACCGTCAATATGCAGGACGACGTTTTAATAAGAGTGTAAGCCCGAGATCCTGGGGCCCAGTTTATGACTCCGCGACACAGGACGTCACTTCGCCGCTCTTACCGCTTGCTCTTTATTACCACTTGTCTCCATCTCTCTCTTTTTCTCTATCTCTTCCTAACCTCCCTCGCCTTCATATTCTATTCCACACCCTCTCGCTCTTTCTCCTTCTCTCTCGTTCTTCCTATCTCTCGCTTATTATCCGCTTCGCGTCTCCCTTTCCTCCAGACCTATCTCGACTGTCTCGCTCCCTCTTTGTCTCTTTGGCTGTTTTCACGCGAATTTATTATTTATAAAGAGTGGAAGGAGCTTGTACCTCCTCGGGCATATTCTAACTTGCCCGTCTGACTTTCAGCTTGGCAAAACAAAACTCTGGCAAAGTCCTAGGTCGACTAGTTTCTCTCGAGCATTTTTTCGCTACAAAAACCTTCGTTCTTTCGTACCTCTCGTAGCTTACTGCCGAGCCGTGCCACGAGCGTGTTCAACGTCTCGAGCTAGATGTCACTCTATGAGTGACCACAAATCATGCTTACGCGCATTTCGTGCGCGCAGCGTGTCGTACGACGCGGACAGATGTAACCCAACGAAAAGTCGTTTTATCTCTGAGAGCTGGATCGAAATGCATTTAAGAGAAGCGCAGATTTGATCGATCATGTTAAACGTATTTCTCGTTCCGCGATGCTGATTAGATTATCGTAAAAGCTTTGGATTATCTGAAGTGGCAACATATGTTGGACATTTCCGGAAGTCGTCCGTGTACTGGTTCAAGTGGCTTCCACGCGGCCTGCTGTATGGATGTTAATTTTTATCGGCAACTTGGATAGACCGGCCGGCTCGAGTAACTCGCGTAACGAGAGAAGTTAAACGGGAGTACAACAACGCGTTCTTGTAAACGTATGCATTCGCCAGGAAGCCGAGGCCGCTAGGATGCGCCTGTGTCGACTACGCCAAGTAAACCCAAACTCCCGGCTTTCTGTTCCGGTAAACAACGTTTTAATCCTATCGAGATTGCTCGTTACAGGGCGCGAGACAATATCCAAGTTTCAGCCAGCAAGCATCGCCTCGACTCTCGTCGCGATGTCTGCTTTTCGCCTACGATCTCACGTACGGAACTTGGCGTCTCTCCGCGATCGGATCGCTTTTTATCTACCGAGTAGTAGTAACTTGGCTCGCTGTTCCAGGCGACACGGAGCAGGGGGGAGGGCGGACAAGGCGGAAAGTTTTGGCGCGAGCCAGATGTCGCTGCGGTCTGTGGAAACGAAAGCGAGGGAAGGAAAAGGACGGAGACGAAAGTAGGGGAAGTACAGGAGGAAAATCGTGGCGAAGAGAGAAGCAAGGCAACGTGCATGCGTTTAATCGATAATCACCGGCAAGTGGTCTCGTCCGAAAAGGGTGCGCGGAGGTTACATCTGCGAGGTATCATCATCAGTGCCGGCCTACGAAACGGCGATCCATCATCTCTCGGCAGTCGAAATCCGAAATTGCTCGACCATTTCCTCGGGCTACGCATGCGGCTATAATAGGGATTAAGGCCGGTGTAAATAAATTTCGAATCGCGAGTAATCCTATCTCTTTAAGCTTTGCAGCATTCGCAGAGTCGAAAGCCCCGAAGGAACGTGACTCCTGGGTCCTCTTCTTCTTCTTCCCCCTAGACGTGGAGCGTTGTCAAGGATAACCCGAGAGCAGATAAAGGAGACCAAGTGTAGCGACGGTAATATCTGCTGGTAATCGGTAAAAATATTTCCACTGGTTATTATCCCCAGTTATACCACGGAACCTTTGTTTATAGGCGTAACGGAGAAAAGCGGCTACCGCCTACAACATCGTTGGTTTGTTTTTAGACGAACAGAAGGGGCTCTCGCGACACGGGCTGATAACGAGCAACGAGAAGTGACAGGAAGGTGGTTCGTTACTGTTGCACGTCGGTAACAGAGCCGTCGACCCGTTCGTCGGTTGTCTTCTTGCGCACGGTTGCTGAAATAGTATTGTTACGCTGTTCATTGAACACGAGGCACGTCAGATTGTCAGCGGCAGATAGAGGGACAACCTCTGCCGGATAATAATAGATATGCTGTCAGCAGGATGTTTCGACATTCGATCGGAAACTTTTGCCTCTTACCTGGCTGAAGGCGAGTCGACGATCGCAAGTTTTCGGCTGGAAGGGACTGGAAGGCGAGCAGATTCGGGGATGACGCTGACTCGGGCCTGCGAAAGTCCAGGGTGGCGGAGAGGCGGTGGGAGAAGAGAGAAAAAAAGGACGCGGAGGAAGATGGAAAGGATTACGGTGCGTCAGGAGCGATGACTGAACGGCCGGTAATCGCCGCTGCCGCTCTAATATTTCGAATAGTTCGCATTTACAATGGGCTTTATTGGCGGGAAAACTGAGGGGGGTATTTTGAGCAGCCAGGACATCCATCACCGGGTGTCAACGTGATTGTCTTGCGTTGCGTTCACCGTGGAAAAGTATTGACGCGGAGAGAGCAGCCGAGCCGCGCCGCTACTACAACCTATACTGCTCGCAATCGTACGACGTTTCCCCTGTAGCATTATGCCGAGCTATCGATACAGCCAGTCATTCCACCGAGTAATCGGACCAATCGCTTTGCTCGCGAACGCGCGAATGCAAAGCGAAGGATATCCGGGATTCGAGCTCCCGATTTTTGGACAGAATTATTTCCACCGACGAATGATACCGTGCGACCGTCAGTCGTTTGTGCACGGCATTGTGCTGTATTTAAATGAGCTTTCTAATGCATTTAGTTTGAATATCATGGTAAACCGACGCGTCATCCTGCCCTCGGAAAGGTATTAGGCATTTTGTTCAATCTAGGTATCGATTTTGATTACGTACAATAGCTATCGAATCCTCCCTCTCCCTTTTTCCCTTTTTCCCGGCGAGAGCGACTAGAATTTCGATAGAAAATGTTGAAATCGAAATAAAAATTCGAAAATTCGAGAATTCGAAAACCGAGAGTGAACGAAGATCGGAGAAATGCCGAGAAGCATCGATACGCGAGAGTAGAAAAATTGGAGAATTGGGAGTGGAAATTTCGGAAAATTGTGAGAAGATATTTTAAGAGACGACAGGTACGGGGGGATTTTTTGCTCTTCTTAATAGTTTTCCTCTGTAGGACGCATCCTCGTTTCGTGGAACAAATTCAAAGGGAGCGGAATGGAGAGCGTCGGTCGTAACGAATAAAAGTGATCGGCGTTGTCGTCAGCGTGGAGATTAAAGTCGACGAGAAATAAAAGCTGGTCGTTCGTTGGGAAAACAGTACGGGTGGCCAGAGAGTAGGTACATACGCTCACGGGAGGCGTCGATGCATAATCGGAGCGCACCCTCCCGTGGCTATCCGTTTTATTTATCCGATAACACGCCATTATGGGCGAATCGCGGATGCGGCTGTGTCGGTAACGATTGGCTATTTATAATAACACGTGGCATATGGGTAATTAGTTGCGCGTAAGCCGCGCTGAAAAACCGAACGGTGGCGTACGTGTCCAGAAAAATTACTGTCGTTTTTCATCCCGCCTCAAAATCCATTATTTTAGCTCTTGATTTTTCTCTCGCGCCGGCCTCTATGCCACGCCGTGCTGCATATAAACCGCGCGCAATTAACGTTTTGTAAAATCCCGCTCTTTCGTGACTCCCGATCGACTTTGACGCCTGTTTTGCCACGACGCGCAAGTATCTCGCACGAACAAGTAATTACGTTAATTCGATCGATGTTCTCTTTCGCTTCTGATATACCGACAACGACCACGTACACGATAACGGCGAGGATGAAGACGAAGAGACGACGAGGAGGAATCGGCCGGGACGGAAGACGCGGTAAATTCGCGCGGAATGGAAAGACGATGGCGATCAGCGGACCGGAAACACGTCGGGCAAGGCGAATCGAAGCGACAGACAAGGTGGCAATCGCAAAGAAGGCGATAGGTAGCAGTAACCAGGCGATTATAAACACTCTACTCTATTAACTCTTGCCCCTTTTTCTCCCTTTTCCTCTTTTCCTTCTGCACAGGCTAACAGGCGACTAATGGCGATAGGATAACGGAGGCAAAAAACCTGGACAAAAATTCACGTCGCGGGCACGCTGAACGGGAACGTCTGACAAAGAAACGGAGAAGAGCGACGCTTCCGGTGCACTGGAGTCCTTCTGACGCGTGTCCGGTTGGTTGGCGCGGAATACCTTCCTCCTATGCATGCTCTCTCGACAAAAATTCGCGCTTTTTTCCCTCTCTTATTCAACGTTTACACGTTACCCTCCTTTTTGCCCTACGCTCTGTTACAGTTCTCTGACGACGGCGACGACGACCACGCGCGAACAATGACGAGGGTTACGTAACAGCTATGCACGAGAGAGGCAGCCGCGTTCTCTGCTTGCGCTTCGCGCTATTCTCCCGTGCGGGGTGGCCAATGAGCAGTAACAGGAACGCTGCACGCGAACCGCACTCTCGTGAACGCTCCAACAATGCGTATCATACTCGCTCGACTTGCCTGAAAATCCGTCTGTCGTCGATCCGCTCGCGTTCTTCCGCTCCGCGACGGCGTTTCCCAGGTTGCCGGAAAATTCGAGGCAAACCGCCCGGACGCTGTGCTACTCGCCACGAAAATGGATACAGCCGAGGTAGAAGGGGATTCGCGGGGTAGACGAAGTAGCAACTTTATATTAACAGCGTTTCTTGCTTCTTTTTCAGCGCGAGAGCTGGTACAGGACGCAAACAACATCGCGAACGAAATTGTTCTCCGGAGGCCGGGCAGAGGGACACGGAGACCGTTAGCCGGGGCACGTTCAAAGTCGTAATCTCGCGAGTTCGAGATATTTTCTCGTGACCGCAAAACAAGAGGAGGCAGCGGTTGCTTGGACGAGCGAATGCATCGGGCTGCTCGGCCCAACCGACGGGATTGTCCTTCATTACGCACGAAGGAAAGTGCAGTCATCGACGTGCATACCCGTAGGTATGCACACAGAGGCATTAGCTCCCCCAAAGCCAACCGGTATTAATTCCACTAATTGGACGTGGTTTGGTTCGTGGCAAACATCGGTCCCCTACCGATCCTCGACCTTCCTCGGACGGAGGGACTTGGATCTCGGGATCGATCGCCTTTTCGCCGCAAACAATGACTTTATCGTCGATGCAAACTAATACCCTACCTCTCTCTTTTCCTCTCTTTTACCACTGTCGCGTATCTTTTCACCTTCCAGTGTCACTGTATCCGTATCAAAGAGGATGCGACAACCGCGATGTCGGATACCTTCTGCATCCTCTTCGAGAGGCCGGAGAGGAAGACCGGAGTGGAAGGTAAAAAGACAGTCGGAGAAGTTTGAACGGGAAACGGTGGAACGGCAAGACGATCGAACCCCCCTCGGATGAGCCGCGATGGTCAATGAACGTTAGGCCCAGGGGGTCTCGTTTCGTTTGGGGTTGCACGAGGTCAAGGGATCAGCTGCGGTGGAGCAATACGTGTGCGAAGCCTGTTACGTATATACGTGTATATACTCGTAACAAACGCGGAGGGTCTTTCCTCGTAGATCTGGGTCACCGGGCTGATGAGGACTGATCGGGGGTTGACCGCTAGAAGAAGGCTAAACGGTGCCTTTTCCCTCTTACTCGCTACTTTCTCACCCATCTCCACGCAGTCTTTCGACTCTCGCCTATGACGAGTCAATCGAGCACCGTGTGTCTTCCCCTCGCAGCGTAATTTCTCCTTCCATCCCGATGCACACCTATCCGGAACGTACGATCGGAGTGAATCCGCGGCGTTCTTTCGGAGTTTGGGAAAATGAAGAAGAGGGGACAAGAAAGAGCGGCTAATCGGGCACGGAGCGAAATTGCGTGGTTTTCGCGTGGCGAAATAGAAGGAGGATAACGGGGGAAATTAGCGACAGAGCGGAGAGAAGGTTTGGGCACGGAGAGCCCGCGGGGAAAGTCGGGACGTAAGAGAAGCATCGGTGGATACGGACGCTTTAGGTATGGTACAAAGATATTAAGCACTCATACTCGGAGCTTACCGAGAGAGCCGCGGAGAGTGTCGGGTATGGTATATCGCGTATGCCGCGGGAGGAGGAGCAGCGGAAAGGTGGTAGCGAGGGTTGGGGGAGGGTCGGGCGCGGGGAGGGCGGGCAGGAGCGAAAGAGGGTGGCGGAGGAGCAGACAGAGATCGCGAGGAAGCAGAGTTAGCTACAGAAGAAATAAGTGCGCTCGTGTAATGCTGATGGCGAATATGGTAGAGGAGAGATCCGAGGGAACGGCGAAGAAGAAGGTGGCAGGGAGGATAGGCTCTCTCCGCGGGGTCGGAGAGGATGCAAGTAACGGAAGGGGGACCCCCCGCGCGCTCGGAGTCCGACCGATCGATTCGAACGCCGGCGACATTCTTCGTCGTACGGACAGAGAACCGAGGAACAGGGAGAAACCGAGAGAGACGGCTGGGGGCATGTTGGAAGAGAGAGCGCGGGAGCGAGAAAGAGAGAGTGACGGAGAATAGGACGGGCGCGAAAGAGGAAACGAGGTGGAGACTACCGCTGGTCGCGCGAGAGAGCGCGTGTTCGAGAGAGCGTATAAGCCATAAGCCAAGGTGGGAGGAGAAGCTGGAAGAAGAAGTGGGAGGGAGCTACGAAGAGGCAGGCAGTGAGAGTAGGAGAGAGGTCTCATTCGTTCGAGATAGAGAGGGCACGAGTGCGTGCGAAGGGAGAAAGAGAGAGAGAGAGAGAGAGAGAGAGAAAGTAGAAAAATGAGAGATGGAGAGACAGACGGATATATAGATACATGGATAGATACATGGATAGATGGATAGATATATAAAGAGAATCAAAGACCGAAAGAGAAATAGGTATATATATATATACAGGCAGGATATACAAGCAAAGAAGCGGGTGAAAGAGAGGAAGGTAGCTATGGGGGTGGTTCGAGTTCAGGGGGTGGCGAATAGAATAGAACGGAATAGAAGAGAGGAGAAGAGAAGGGCAAAAAGAAGAGAAGCAAACGGAAGATAGGAAGGAAAGAAGACGAGGGAGCGAAAAGTAAAAGGAGTGCAAGGGGTTGGTGGTAAAGGGAAGAGAGTGAAACGGAAGAGTGGCGAACGGTAGAGAAAAAGAAACGGGAGGGCTATCTGGTGTAGAAGAAAGCAAAAAGGGGAAGAGAAGAAAGGAGAAAGAAGGAGGAGGAGGTGGTGGAGGAGGAGGTGGAGGAGGGAAGAGCCGAAACGCGACAAGGAGCGGTGGGGTGGGTCCGTGCTAGGGGGAGGTTAGGTTTAGGTGAGGCGAGGCGAAGAGGAACGCGGGCGGCTCGGGAAGGCGCGGGGAGGCGAGCTGAGAGAGCAAAGGGTGGTGGAGGGAGAGGTCGCGAGGAAAAAGAAGAAATCCCCACTCGTAGCGCGTAGATCGGCGGTAGGTTCGAATCGTACTGTCTTGTCGAGACTCGCGTCTGCGTCTGGATGTCTCCGTGTGTTAGTCGCCCCCGGAATCGTCCCGGTCGGCATCGTCGGTGCGCGTCGTCGGTGGCAGAGGTTGCCTCGTAGTGGGGAATACTCGCTTGTCCCGCCACCAGCCGAGGGAAGGTTCGAAAGGCGTCGACGGTACGAGGTTACCGTCCAATAGGGAGAACTGCCACCCCGGTGGCTCCGCCAACCGGATAGTCGGTTGCGCGCACAGAACGCCCATCCTCCCCGTTTCTCGGGCTCCCACTGATGTTTTTATTTATTACATCTGTGACTGGGTAGGGAAATACTCCCGACTCGACCGAGAGAGCGTTTGCCACTTTGAGAACGAGCGACGCGCGTCCCTGCGAGTTACCGCCGCAGCCGCAGCCGCTTTCGTCGTCGTCGTCGTCGTCGTCGCCGTCGTCGTCGTCGCCGCCGCCGTCGCCGCTGCTGCCGCCGCCGTCGCCGTCGTCATCGTCGTCGTCGTCGTCGTCGTTCGTCGTCGCCGCCGCCGTCGCCGCTGCTGCCGCCGCCGTCGCCGTCGTCATCGTCGTCGTCGTCGTCGTCGCCGTCGTCGTCGTCGCCGCCGCCGCCGTTGCCGCCGCCGCCGCCGCCACCGCCGCCGCCGCTGTTGTTGCCTTCGTCGTTGTGTTCGTTGTCATCGTCGTCGTTGTCGCGGTCGCTATCATCGCGACAGCATCTCCGTCGTCGTTACGTTCGCGGTATACGTTGCCGATCGTGCGCGTCGCGCGTTACTCGTCGACGCCGTCCTGCCTGTCGTAATCGTCGTCGACGACGGTGCGGTTATCCACGCGTTTCACGACGCGACGAACATTGTCGCGATATCGCGTTGTTCGGTGGCCGTCGCTGTCGTTGCCGCTTCCGTCATCGCCGCCGCCGCCGTCGTCGCCGTGTGTATCAGTTTCGTCAGTGAGAACAGAAGCACCTACGCGTCGCGAAGGAAAATTCGTGGTTGGTGAATCGTTGAACGGGGGGCAGCTCGGCTGCTCCTCGAGCGAAGCCGACCAGCATCACGCGGAACACGGACCTGTCCGCGACGAGCACGAAGCCGTGGTCGAGGCCCGTATCGAGTGACAACGGTCAATTGTCATGGACACGGTTGTTCCAGTGGTTGTGCACAGTGAAGTTGTTACCTATGTACATGGGCCAACGTACTCCGTGAGACGCGAAAGTTTACCCGAGTGACAGTGACGCTTGCGAAGAGCCGATTCCTGGTGGCCGATCCTGGATCGACGCGAACCACCTCGTCGGCTGGTTCCGGCAGCCGAACGAGCTAGAATCGGTACGAAGGAAAGAGGAAGGAGAGGTGAGTCTAATATGCGTTGACTCGTGACCGGTAACCCGAGTTCTTCGTATCTCGTGGTATCCACGTGGCGAGAACCGAGGTGAGAGCAGAGAGAAAGAGAGAGAAAGAGAGAGAAAGAGAGAGAGAGAGAGAGAGATAGAGAGATAGAGAGAAAGAGAGAAAAAAAGAGAGCGAAGATTGAGGAGATCTGGGAGGAACGGGCGAGGTGGAGTTTCCAGAGGAAAGGCAATACCAAAACGGACGGAACGTGGTCGATAAGACGGGGACGCGTGACTTTTGGAGCGCCGATGGATCACGGAGCGATGGATAGCGCTTCCGATCACAGCAGCCGCGCCAGTCCCATAACCGGCAGTCCTAAACATCCGCACAGCCCGTCGGCTCAACAAAGTCAGCAACAGCTTCACGGGTCCCAGCATCAACCGCCGCCGTCGCATCAGCAGCCTCATCCGCGGGATCAGATCCGCGAGCAACAATCGCAACAGCAACAGCATCGCGGCGTTCCCACGCCGGGATCGCCGACCAGAGGCTCGCCACCTCAAGGACTTCCGTTGAGTCCACCGCCTCTTTCCGCCGGAGGAGCACCCGGTGCACCGCCAGGCATGGTACCCCGTATGCCAGGCCTACCGCCACCGGGTCTCGGGCTGCTGGGGCAACTCGGCGGCATGCTCAGCGGTCATCATGGCTCGCCTCTCGAGCTTATGGCTGCCCATCACGCCGTTCTGCCTCCGAGATCGTACAACAGTCCGCCACCGATCAGTACCAGCGATCCCACGGCGAACGAGTGCAAACTGGTCGATTATCGCGGGCAGAAGGTGGCCGCGTTCATCATCGCAGGGGACACGATGCTCTGCCTGCCGCAGGCGTTCGAGCTCTTTCTCAAGCACCTCGTCGGTGGCCTGCACACCGTCTACACGAAGCTCAAGAGGCTCGATATAGTGCCGTTGGTGTGCAATGTCGAACAGGTTAGGATTCTGCGTGGACTCGGAGCCATCCAACCGGGCGTCAATCGATGCAAACTGCTCAGCTGCAAGGACTTCGACATACTGTACAGGGACTGCACCACGGCCAGGTAAGCTAGAAACAAGCATGCAACTTAGGATTAAGTCCGATTAAGGCGCGAACCTTAGCCTAGATCCGAAAAACCCGCGGCGATCGAATCATCGATCGCGCACGCTCCGTCCGAACCTTCGAACCTTCCTATACACCGTTCTACGAAATTGGCCCGGTCTCTCGATCACTCGCGACGATAAGAACGATCGTATAGAGCCACCTACGGTTGCTCGTGCGCTTTTTGTAGCTCCTGTTGCCGAGAACGGAAGCTACGATCCTCGCGTGTATTAATAACACCCGGTGTCGCCTCTGGGCAGCACTTTATCTTCGGCCAGCTACGTTCCTTACCGGGCTACCGGTCGACCAAAAAATATTTTAATCCTCCGTTGCCTTCTTCTCGACACGCGCTCCATTTACTCTTAACCAACATCGCGCAACGCTTCTCTTCGGCTCTCCATACGACTCCACCATTTTACAATCCATCACCTACGCGTTTCGATCCCTCGAATCGGTCACGCTCTCTTGTCATTCGTTTCTCTCGTTTCGGTTAGCTCTACCGATCATTTTCCATCCTCTCTTCTCTTCTTCCTTCTCTCTTTCTCTCGTTCTCGCTCACTCTCTCGATCGGCAGTCCCATCCACGGAAAAGGAGGCTGTGGTAGAGGCACGTGCCCTTGTATCTGGAATTGTCAACGGGCCTCCGTGCCAACAGGTGTCCCTTTCACGGCAGTTTCTCTGAATGAATCGTCCCCACCGACGAGACAGAGAGAAGTGGCTGTAGTACAAGCTTACCCCACCCACGAGTCAGACGGCAGACGAAACGGAATGGTAAACGGAACGAGGGGATCCGGTGTTATCGGGGAAATTATTGTCCCCGACTTTACAGTCCTCCTACGCGTCCTCCGCCCCAACAGTTTCCCTTTCCGACCCCGCTCGCCATTGTTTTCTCACCTCGCTAAACCGCCGTGCACCGAAATCGCGATTTATCGAAAGGGTTGAGGTCCAAGTGGAATCGATTCGACGGCGAAACGCCGACGTCGGGGGACAATAGCATCGCGGCGAGCAGCGCGCAGTGGCAGTCGCAACGGAAACGGATTCAGCGCGACACACACGCACACACACACACACACATACACACAGAGGGCGAAGGAGAAAGAGAACCGAGGGATAGCGAGCGGAGTGAACAGGGACGGGAAACAGAGGGACAGGGAGAGAAAGAGAAAACGGGAGGAAGGAGAGAGGTATAGGGATAGGGATCCGAATAATCCGACTCGTACTCCGAGAACAGAGTTGGCCGAGCCGTCGGCTCGTGCGCTTCAGCCCTTTATCGCGCCGCTCTCTTTCTCCTCTCGACTAAATACCTCGTGCGATCTCGCAACGATAGCTGTATCATCGGTCTATCTATCGAAAATCCATCCAATCTTTCTAACCTTTTCGCCGTTGCACGCGTAACAGACACCCTAGGATCGTGTCACTATCCTAGACAGGCGTCTTCGACGCGGATCGGAAAGCGAAAGTTCTCTGGCGTAATGGTACCGCGCGATGCGCGAAATAACCGGGGATCGAGTTTGCGGGGATAGGCGGCAGCGCGTTGTTGGAAAATCGATGGGAAAAACGAGAGGGGACAGGATCGAGGGGGTCGGGAGAGGGCGGGAGAGTGGCGAGGGAGGATCGCCAGGAAAAATCGGATGATTAAGAGACCGCGGTATGGTTCTCGCGTGTGCGGTCCAGGCTGGTCGCGTGTACCGCTGACGTCGTTACATTCTGATAATGCACGGCAGTGGTAACAGCGGCAACGGCTACACACCGATGTTCCATCCATGGACCGTTGGTCCGCGCGCACGGTTACACGGTCCTCCTGGCCGTGGCCAGCGCGCTTCTATCGCCATCGATGCAACAGCATGCACCGAGAACCGCACCGATAATTCAGGGGGATTTTTCTTGCGGTTTATAGCGTGGCACCGGCTGCGCTGCAACGCTCGCTTCCTCGTGTTCGGTCGTCGGGGCCCACCCCCGGGACCCCGGTCGGCGCTGGACGCCCCTTTGGATCGGTGGACGCAGCAGCGCCTACGCGAGAATCGTCACCGCGTTGTCCCCGATTCCGTTCGCCGAGTCGCTCGGCTGGCACGCCGCTCTTTTCTTCTCGGATACGCCTAATTGATGCCATATACGCTCGCTAACGAGACTAGCCAATTATCCTCGTCAATTTGCTCGATTCTGGCCGAGCGGTGTGGATCGCCGCGAAACGTCCGCGTGTCCCGATTGCGTTTCATCGAAACCACGGGAGAACGACGGCAGAGGAAGGTAATACCACTAGGCAGACGAGCGAGCGAGCGAGCGAGCGAGCGAACGAGCGAGCGAATAAGCGGTAGATCGCGATAAGAATCCGCGCACACGAACGAGATTTCCTCGTTTCTGTCTTCTTCCTTCCCTTCTTCCTTCCCTTAAATGTCTTTCTCGCCGCGTACGCGTAACCCACGAACGCAGCAGGATACGTGGGAGTGCGCGCGGCCCTGGACTATAATTCTATGCGCTATTAGCCGTTTAATTATAAAATTGTGCATAGATTAATTGGCTCCCGTAATGGCCCTAACAATGCACAGACGCGCACTCGGAGACTAACGGAGAGAGAAAGAGAGAGAAGGAGGGTAGGAAGGAGGGTTGGGGCGGGGGGAGAGAGAGAGTCTAGTTGCATCGGGGGAAGAAAGGCGCGAGTGGGAGGTCGGGAGGAGGAGAGATCGAAAGAATACAGCGGCAAAGGAGGAAGAGAGAAGGACAGGGAGGAGGATGGTGGCGGGCCGAGCAGGGAGGAAGCATCGTTATTAATATTTATTTCCTTGGCTCGTTCCTCCCAACTCTCCTCTCTCTCGTTGTTGCCGTGTGCTTATGCACAATCGCGTCTCGAGTCTAGGTACGCGATTAAATGGGTACGCGCTTTCGAGTTAAGCGCGCGCACACGCGTCGGCTCCTCTCGCGAAACGCCTCGTATGGAAAGTAGTACGATTTCCAAATCGAAGCGGAAAGGAAAGGAGGAAGAGGCGGCGATAGGCACGAAGCAGAAGGAGCCGCGGAGAAAGATCCTTCGTGAAATCCTGCTTTTCCCAGCCGAGCAATTATTCCATCGCTCGAGTACCGAGAGTTCCCGTGGTCCGTTCGCGACGATCCGACCGCGATGCTTCCATTTATCTTCCGCCGAGAACTTATCCGCTCGGCGATTGTATCGAATCGCAGCGCAGCTGCGACGGCCGGCTCGTCGGTTTTTCCTTTTTCTCTCTTCTTTCACCGGTTTCATAACCCACGCGCTCTCTCCGCTAGGCAGCTTTGCGTTTTTAAGGGCTTCTATTATTGTCCGGGGGTTGCTTTTGACACAGATACGCGTACACGTTCCGTGCCGCGCTTTTCGTCCATCATCCTTCTCCTACACGCTCCGTGTTTTTCCCTTTTCCCGTTGCCACACGCTGTGCAATCCGGTGCTAGTGGTGGTAGCCATGGAGCGGTTTTTTTTTTTTTTTTACCATCCGCATCGTTCCATCGTTGCCGACAAGAATTTCGTGCCGCCGCTTCAGCATCCCGCTAACGAACGCGCGCGATCCTCCGCTTCCAGCCGACTTCTCCGCGCACCGACCACCACCGACACCACCACCACCACCATCACCACCACCACCACCACCCGATGAAGACACCTTTTCCGGCCAAGGGACATCGATCCGAGAGTATATATACTTGCGCCGCAAACCCGACGCCAGGCTTTTTCTTTCGAACCTTCGCTCCGGCCACCCCTCCGCGAAGCTCGAACCCTACCCCAGCCGACCGAGCACCGAGTCCGGTAATTCTCGGTAATTAATAATCTGCAATAAGTAATAATCGAGCCAGTAATCCGGCCGGTGCGCCGCGACAAGCAGCGTTCTTAATTCTAGATAATTAACGTAAAGACAAACAAGAAGGATTAACCGAACCTTCCGCGTCTCTCTTTATTTTTCAGCCGTCCCCTATTATCGTCTCCCTCTCTCTCTCTCTCTCGCTCTCTCTTTCTCTCGTCTTTCCGACAATTTCCCTACCATCTTAACCTAACTTTTCCTTCCACCCCTCTGCTCCCTGTCCCGCTTCTCGTCCCCATCGTTTCACCGTCGTTTCATCGTCGTTTCACCGTCGTCGGCCGGCTGCAGGAATCCGCTTCCTCGTCTTTTCTCGGCCAACCAACCACTCCTCGTGGTATACTCCGGAAAGAAGCGTTCGATTTCGCGTCTCCTCGCGGAAAAGCGCGAGCAAACTCGGCAGAGAGGCGAGTAAAGGATCTAATAATAAACGCGGCGGCGGATGGAATCGCGTTGCTCGCGAACTACGCGAATTCATAGAAGGTAGAGCAGCGCAGGGGTCTGACGGGAGGGGAAAAAGCGAGGAGGAAGTCGAACGAAAGCGCCTGTGGCTAGGATCGCCGCCGATTCCTCTTCGTGCAGGCCGCGATACGGATGCAAGTCATCTCGGGGGTCGGCATTGTATCGTAACGGCGCCAGGCTCCCGTTCCGTGACTTCTCGTCTTTCTTCTGTTCGTGCCACCGATCTATCGGTGTTTCCCGTATTTCTATCTGTCTGCCGGAATCCGAGTTAAGTTCACGGGATCTCGGCCGACCCGTTGCATTTTCGTGCGCCTCGCCGACCAACGACGATCGACGTTCCGCGCTTTATCTGAATTATGCGCGTACGATCTGGAAAGTTCGCTTATTACGAACGCGTGTAACAGCGCCGCAAGTAAAACAATACGAATTCTTCCGTTGCATTTAAATGCAACACGGTATCCTGCGAAGTATTATTACGTATCGACTTTGTTCGGCTATATATAGAACGTTCATACATACAATAAAGTAGCGCCTATAGAAAAGTAATCAAGAAGATGGTAAATGGGCGTGACGCGGCATTAATTGCTGTTACGGAGCCACGTAATGAAAGAAATGTTTAATTTGACTTAAAATAGCTTAATTAAAAATAGATTTAATAGGCAAGGGAATAGGAGAAGGAATGGCGGCCGAGCGACGAGGATGGAAACCTCGTCGAACGCGTTCGAAGCCAGCCAAGGATCGCGATGAATCCGACGTATCGGCTACGTGGATGCAACCGAAACCGGTGAAAGGAAGTGAAAAATTTGGTAGTATGATGAGTCTCGGATAGTTTCTAATAAATTCCCCGCGATAAACGAAACGCCGAGTTTCAGGGGCAAAACGTCACCCCAGCGAGCGTAACGCAACCCTGCAAATTCGAAGCTAATCGCAAAGATGTCCGCAGTAAAAACGGGCACGCGAAACGGGCCAGCTTTCGTCTCGCTTTCGAATCGAATGGTTGGCTTTAGAACCGCGGACGCGAGAATCGCATAAATAGAGAGGCATAGCTTCTGTTCTACTCTCGACTTTTTTATCGGGTCAGTGAGTTTGTTGGAACTCGGTGTTCTTAGAGCGATGCGAGTTACGCCTCCTGCATAAATATGTATTCGCCTTGTGCGCTTATACTAGTCGAGCTTATATCTCGCGGTACGCGTGCACGTCAGGGTTGTTCGATTCGAGCAAACAAAGTCCTCCTCCGTTCGATTTTCGTCCCTTTCCTCGCGAATCCTCCAACAAGGTGGCACGAATCGCGACATCTACACCGACCATCTGTTTCGCGCGACCCGTTATTTTTCGACATTGTTCGCGCGAGCATAAATCATGGCGAAACACGAGGCGATGGAATATTTAGCGCCAGATCGCCGGCTCCTTTTCAAACGTTCCTCGATGTTATCGCGATCGCGTAGATGTTATCGGCGATAGGTCGACGAAAAGTGGACGAACGGTTCGGGTGATCGATCGAGGGTGCGATCGCGTGGACGCCTGTACGATCGGGAAGAAGGACGTGCCGGCGTCGACGTTGGGCGTCCGTCGAAACAGCTGGCCCGGAGGAACGTTACCAATTGCCGGCTCCTCGAGGTGTCGACGGAAACGCTGCGAGGAACGAAGAGACGTAGGACGTGGAATTCGTAGTTGGACGGAAATCGATCGTTTTGTAGGAACTGGTGACCCACATTAAAACAGCTGACTGGCAGGGAGACCCCTGGGTATCTCGTTCTTTCCCCCCGGTCCTCCACCCTCGTCGTATCAACCAGGCCTACCCTTGCACGAGTACAGACCCTTTCCCAAAAGACAACCTCCCACTATCGCGACGTTCCTCTCGACATTTTTCTCGTATACTCGATACTCGACCCTCTCGGATTCTCCCGGCGACGAGATTCGGCCGAGAAAGCTAGCCGCTAGCCGAAAGCGTGGAAAAATCGTCGAGGCAACGGCGGCCTGCGACCGGTAGGTACGTAGTAGGTTCGTAGTAGGTTCGTAGTACGAGGGGTACCTCCCCTTTGGTCGGTTTTGTAATTGCACCGATTATCTGGCGGATTGAAACGGTGCTGCGTACGCGTAGAAAAGGTGGCCGGTTGGATAAGGCGGAGCGAGGGGTGGCGTTGCTGGCCGAGACAGGAGGAAGGCTGCCAAGGGGTGGTATAGAAAGGGGCAGCGACGGAGGATAGAGCGAGAAGGAGAGAGAGAAAGAAAGAGAGAGGGAGAGAGAGGAAGGGGTGTGGGTCGCAACGGTACTCGGTAATTTCGAGTGATTCGTGGACGACGTCAGCGAGCATATCGCACCCCTTTCTCGAGAGGGGTTTCGTGCGCACGGCAGCCACTCGAACTCGTTACACGCGGTAATTAAACGACGCACGAGACCTCCCTGGTAGACGTTCCGTTCGGTATTTTAAGCCGAATCGTTAGAATCGCTCGACCACGGAAGAATTTTCCATTAACGTTGCCCGTGAAACGGCGAGTTTCGAAACGGACGTGTCGCCGGCGGAGATTCGCGCGAAGCTATGACCGGTTCTTAATCGGCCCGCGAACCAGGATCCTCGGTCGCGAGGATTCCAGTTCCGATTGGAAAAATAAGAGTACACGTCCTCGTATAGAGGAACGGTGAACGGGATTGCCTTCGAGATGGGAATCGAGAAGGGATCGAGAAATTGTCGAGAAGGAATCGGTCGGTATTTCCATAGCGCACGGGGAACGTTGGCGATCTCGGGCTCGAAGCCGCTCATTCCGAGTAACGTTCCGGACGGTAACATCTTCGGACGGTCTACTGTATTATCTGGCAATCTGGTAGTAGGCGGAGGTAGAACCGGCGCTATATAATCGGCACGAGTTTCGCGTACTACGTTCCGCGCGCTTGAATTCGCGACTCGCGCGGATGGAAGAATCGTGTCCGCGCGGATCAGTGCCTGCCACCCTCTTCGGTGGCTCGGATCTCGGGCCGGAGTCGGCGGCGGGTTTGTTTGCCAGTTACCGAGGCGAAATCGCTACCAATCGAGGCCGTTTGCTCGGCTCGCGTGCCGTCGAGTTTGGCGTAACGTCGCGCGTCAATCAACGCTAGCCCTCTCACGGACTCCCACGAGTAACGATCCCCGTACTCCACGTCGAGCCGATCTTTCGTACATGAACGCTCGTCGTGATAGGCCCCGACATACGTACAGCTTTCGAAGGGAAGCCTCGTCCCGAGTCGGCACACAGTCTGCGAGTCCGAGTCGAACTCTCCGAGTCGGAGTCCAAGTCGGCGTTTGCCGGCTCGTCAGACACACCGTCTGTAGGGGCCATCTTTACACGCGTGCGGTCAGCTCGCGTGTTGCACGCACGCCTCCGCTTCTCGTTCCGTCTCCTCTCTCGTCTTCTCCTCTCTCCGCTCTACTCGTCCGCTTTCCTCGCGCCATTTCGCCTCCTTCCGTCTCTCCACGTCTGCTTTTTACGCGACCACGCCATCCATCCACACCGATCCGATCCGATTCGATTCGATTCGATTCGATTCGCGATCCATCGAGCGGATTCTCGTCCCGCGAGTCGTAGCTGCGAGAAGAACCTAGCCCAACTCGTACTTGCCCCGGACATGGCAGTTCTATGATACGAGCAATCGAGATAATCGCCAGCGATGTGTAATTATATCATTGTGCCAAATTACCTGGCGGCGTTCACGGTCGTCGTTACGGTTGCGGACCCCCGAAGAACGAGGCCTACGAGGTGTTATTAAGCGCCGACGTTGATACATCTAGTCCGGTTCGCAACGGCACGGGACGCGGGATACGTCTCGTATCGACGGCCAGCGTTTTTCTTCGCAGCGCGCTCCGCGTGCGGCCGAGTACACGGGGGGGCATCTGGAGGGAATTATTCCTTGTTTCGGTCGGTACGCTCGGTGGATCCGGATGAAATTTTCGGCGAAAATTCGTGCGCGTTGCTCCGCGGCCCGTGACGAAAGAATAACACGGGTATCGATAACGGGGGAAAAAAGGGGAGAAGGGAGAATCGGATCGTGGGGATTGTTGGGACACTTACCGATTGCCAGGCGTCGGTTGCGAGAGGTGCGATCGGCAGTGGGCATAGACGTGTAATTACGAAGGGTTCGAGTTCTCGAAGCGGTCCGCTATTTATCAACGTCGCTCGTTACCGCGTCCCCGAGCTCTCTTCCGTTTAGCCGAAAGAAATTGCGGCCGATCTACGCTCGAGGCCGGGCGAATTTCGCATCGCGAAATATCGCGTCCAATCGGAGATTTCACGGTGCTCGGTTCCGTGCTCGGAATTCGTCTGCTCCGATCACCGAGGTTGCTGCCTTCGATCGCCGATCACCGAATTAAATCTCCGGCCGTGTTACGTCGCGTAGGTATCGCGATTGCTGAATTATGGATGAACGGCGTTTCGTACGCAAAGAATATCGTTGTTTCGACCGCGGGTATACAAGCACGCGGGGACAAGCCGGAGAGGACGAGAGAAACAGAGGGAGAGAGAGAGAGAGAGAGAGAGAGAGATACTTGTGGCGATCGCTATCGGCTGACACGAGCCATAAAGTACATTTTAATTCGAGCGCAGCGCGATAGATAAAGCACGAACGGGCTAGGCGAACCGCGCGTGTAAGCCCACGGATCGCACGTACGGACAATCAGACTTGCAAAAGCGGAGCTTAATTGGCCTCTTAACCGCGCGGGACGATGATTAATTGGCGCGGAACCGGCCGCGAGACTGCGGCACGAACTCGGCGCTCACCTATTCCACGACTTGGCCGAATCTTCGCGAGATAATCCGTTCGTCGGTCGGTCCGGAGCGGAGCGGTCGCGAACGCGGCTCGGAACCCTGCGCTCGCGTGTTAAATTGCCGTGAAATATCCGCGGGACCGAGGAGAGAGCGATCGAGCAAAATACCGAGGGCGCGCGACGCGTACGCTCTCTCTCTCTCTCTCTCTCTCTCTCTCTCCTCTCCTCTTCGTACGGTTTCCGCAGCAGGCTGTGTGGCGTGGTGGACCGTGGACAAAGAGGCGAGGTAGCCCCGGACTCGGTCGATCGTTTTCTTCCACGATAATTCCTGAAAATTCCTACCTTTCGACGCGGCCGGCCAACCGAACCTTCGATACTTACGATCTTACGCGAGAGAAGGAAAAAGCAGTCCTCGAGCGGTTTCACCGGCGTCCTTGGCTTTATTCGCATTCGCGCCGACGATTCCTCTCCGGTTGTGAAACTATACCACGCGGAAAAAAGCTCGTAACCAGCCCGAGGGAGCCAGGGACGAGGCTTGGCTCGCTCCGGGGATATCCCGGCGATCGTTTCTCTGGACCTTCTTTCGACTTTCGGCTTTTCGACGCGCACGCGGTGTCGCGTCGGGAAAAAGGGGAGAGAAAAAGAAAAAAAAAGAGAAAAAAGGAAAAAGGGAAAAGGTAAAAACCGTTCGCTCCGGTTAATCGTCGGCCATAGCAGGAGAAACCGGCGAGTACGAAATACGAAAGCAAACCGGCGGCCAACGGCGACGACGAGAGGAGGACCACGACCGAGGACCGAGTATTCTTGCCTCTTGAGAGAGTTCGCAAACGAGCTGCCGTTAATGAGGCGATATTTCAGTTTTTGAATAACTGACCTAGCCTGGACCAGACACACGTCGAACCGGTTTCAACGAGAGTCTCGGCTCTGTCTACCCGTAGAAACATATGTCCCGCCGACTTTCTTTCCCCTTTTGTCCATCCGTTTTGCACCGCTTCTACCCAATTTTATGGAGCAACGCGCGTACCTAGACTAGAGCCAACCACTCACCTTTGAGATGTGTGTGTATATATATATATCCCTCTGCTCGCGTTCTCTCTCGAATTAGTCTCGCGATGGTGAAAGAAATCGGCGGATCACGGCGTGGATGGAGGAAAGTAGCGTATGAAGGATGAGCGTATCGCGGCGGATTAGAGGATGGGCAGGGGCGACGAAGGCCGAGGGGAAGAGATGTAACGGAGGATCGGATATATCGACGAATCGAAATGAAAACCAAACAAGTCCTCCCCTCCTTGGCTCGCGTCTATTCGTTTCTCGCCAATAATTGATAGAATAAATTAAATCATTTGTCTTGGCGGGAAATTAAAAAGGTAATTTATATACGAGGCGAGGGTCGGGGCGTACCTGGCCGAGAGAGCGAGTGGGCCAGGGGCGCGAGAGAAAGAGGCGAGACGGCCGTGCGTACACCTACACGCCGGCTGGTTTTCTACCGAGGAATTGGACACGCGGAACGCGTGGAAACGGGTCCCGGGATGCATCGGGGGCCACACGAGGATTACCCCGCGTGGACGACGCGAAAGGGACGAAACGTACGATGAACCTTTCCGCGGAGGAAAGGCCGAGAGAGTGGCTGGGAAGGGTTTGAAGAAACGAAACGTACGCGCGGCGCGGTGGCTCGTTTTGTTTTTCGTCCGTCTTTCGATTTATTCCACGCTGATGAATCAGGTGTGGCGCTCTCCTTCTCCGTCTCTCTTTCGCCGCAGCCGCCGCGGTGCACGGGGTCGAGATTACTTTTGTGGGCGGGACGCTTTCTGTCAGTGCCTCCGAGGGTATATTCAGGTATAGAAACTCTTCTCGTACGTTCCACTCGGCCGTGCATACCTTCTGCTCCCGTGACTCGTTTCAGGGACCCGCAGTTCCCTCTCTCGCGCTACTCCACCTTCCGCCCCGTTTAAATTGGAACGCGAAAACGCAAACGCCCGGCGACAAGCGATGCGCCGTCTCACGCCGCGGCGCCGGCTTCTCTCCCACGTGTTTCCAATCGCGATAAATATCGGCCACGACGATCGGAAACGATGTTTTGACAGATGAAGCGGCGCGTCGCGTGACGGGGGCCCGCGGCTTCCCCGGACCCCGAGTAATCGCGGCCATACTTTCGCCACCACCGACCTGCCGACCGCTCCCCGATCGACTTGCACCAACATCCGCGGCGCCGCTAACGATATTGGCTTAGGCGCTTCGTTCGCGGTCCATATAGTCGATAAATAACGCCTTGCTCCTCCTCGCACGCTCCTCAACTCGCGTTCGCGGCGTCGTCGTCGTCGTCCCCGAAGAGGAACCCGGTAGCCGAGAGAGACCCAACCGAGAACAACAAACGGCAGTGCCGCGAGCGATTTCTCGCCCGTCGGGCCAACGATTTTTCCCTTCGATCGGGAACGATACGATCGGAAATGGAAAAACGGCGAATGGTGCGCGTCCGTGGCACGGTGGTTGAAAGAGCGGCGAAGGAGAGGCAACGAGGAATCGGAAAGCGGAGGAGAGATAGAAGAAACAAAGCTCGGTCTCTCGGCGGCAGCGACGGACGATTTGTTCGCGCCGCGGGAGTTCGGCTTAACGAAAATAAGCGAACTTCTCACATAACTCACTGGGGACTTGGCTCTGGGGCCCGGTATACCCTACGTCTCCGCGCTAAACGAACCAACAAACGAATACAAATAGAAATCATTAATGGTTTTGTTTCACGGGTCTAGGCTCTCTCTTCGAGGAGAGCAGGATAATGATTCGTTAATGATTCCCCGGGTTTAGCCGGCCGAGCTGTGGAAGTTCGGTTCCTCTTCGGCCATGGGAACGTTCTTTTTATTCCTCCGGCCCCATCGGCGTATCGTTGCAACGCGTTCCGATGGAACGAACGAGATTTCACGCGGCAATGGTAAACGATTCGTTGAAACAGTGGAACAGCGGGGGCAACCGGTAGAGATAGAGGAAATCGGCAGGTAGCCGATTCATCGCGCGGTGATTTCCTGCCGCGTCTGTTGGGTCGCGGCATCGCTCGAATTTCCGAACAATCGGGCGAAAATGGGGGGCGGGGGGGCGGGAGGACGAGGGAACGGGAAGGAAAAAAAAAATGGAAGAAAAAGGGAAAAGAGTGGAGAGGGAAGAAGGTCGATATCGAACGCGTGACATCGAACGAGCGTGGTCGGTTTCAGAGGTACGAGCGGCGGACTTTCCCACTGGAAGGCTAAGCGGGAAAGCGGCGTCGTATCGATCAATGACACGAGCGTTTCGAACAATGCAACCCCGTTTCTCTATTACGGTCATCAGTCATTCGGTATAAATATTAAATTCGCTAAAAAACTGCTCGACGCTGGGGTCGAAGTTGCACCGTCAGCCGAGTATACAATAGGCGGGGCCAGCTGATCGACATCGCCGATCGAAGGGTCCCGATCACGGCTGGATCTCTGCGCGTTCCTAGAATCGATCCCGTGCAATTCTCTCTCCCGGTCTTCTTCTTCTTCTTCTTCTTCTTCTTCTACTTCTTCTTCTTCTTCTTCTTCTTCTTCTTCTTCTACTTCTTCTTCTTCTTCTTCCTTCCGTGCTGGCACGTCCTGCACGGGCCTACCACCGATTCGGCGCTGGTATTCTCTTCGCCTCGACACCGTGTCGCGAATCGCTTTTTTGTTTCTGCCCGATCTTAAACATCTGTCCCTCCACTTGGTCGGGGAACGGAAACGGTCGATTCTTCCATTCATCGTCGCGTGGTTTCTTCATCGGCTCGGCGATCGACAATGAACGGTGGAGGAATCGCGGCTGCGTTTTTCCTTGCGAAGAACAGCCGAGGAGCAGAAGCGGAGGCCTCATTGTCGCGCGGCAACGGGGAACAAAACTAATTTCGCCAAAGAGGTCTCTCTACCCCGAGGGGAGGAGTATTGTCGGTGCGGAGAAACGGCCGTTTAGCGCTCGATAATGAAGCGTATCTCGGCTCGGACAGGAAGATCGAGCGCGTCCGAGCGGTGCACGCGGAGCACTCTTCTCTGCGTGGAGTGCAGCTTGGAGGGCACTCGAGTCGGAGGATCGAACCGAGGACCGGTCGAGAAGAAACGCACCGGTTCCCCCCTCGTGGCCGTGGACAATGCGTTTGATCATTGTAACGCGTCGCAATTACGCGGTCGCGAGCGCTTCGGGATGAAAAGGGAAGAATTTGATCGGCACTCGAGAGACCTTGCCGCCTCTTTTCGTTTCTTCTCTCACGGCCTCCGTCCCCGTTCTTTCCCTCTGCTTCTCTCGTACTCGCTAGAGGATGGTTCCTCCCGTGACGGAAAGGAAAACAGGAAGCCAGATGGAGGATCGAAGCGCGTTAGCGTCTAACACGTTGGCGGTAGTCGGCGAGTAATCGCTTTTGCAGGCATACGCGAGCACAATGAGACTCGGCATTAATTAACGAGGAAATTAGCATTGCCGGGGTTAGCGAACGGCAGTGATTACGTTTTAATGATACTAACCATCAGTGCGGTAGGAACAGTAGCAGGCGGCAGGAACGTCAGACGCCAGATAACTACGCGCGACTACGATTCCTCGGGTTGTTGGCTCCGAGTCGAGCCGCCTCGGATCTATCTAACATCTATTCCTATTTTTCGCGCTCTACCTTCTTGCCTCGCGCTCCTCGCCTTACCTTTACCTGCCTCTCTGTGTCCGTGAACCATCTCGCGCGATTCGTGCAATTACATACGTCTCCCACTCGGCTTCCTTTCCTCTCTCTCTCTCTCTCTCTCTCTCTCCCCCTCTCCTCCTCTCTATCTATCTATCTATCTATCTATCTATCTGCCCGTCTGTCTGTTTCTCCTTTTCTTTTTCCTTTTTCCTTTTTCCTTTTCTTTCCTCCCCGTTTCTCTTCGTTTTTCTTCGCATTTCTTCCTTTTCCCCCGTCTGCGCGGCAACGAGAGAGGAAGGAAAGGCGCGCGGAGAGGCGTAGGAGAGACGGAGGAGAGACGGTGGTGTGGCACGCGCGCGCGTCAGAGAAAACGCGACACGAGGAGGCGGCGTCGAAAGGGATCCGCGAGGAGACGAGTGGGGACGATACCGGACGAGAAAAATCGCGCGCTACCAGCTGGATGGTGGAACAGAGAAATCTCGCGGTGTTCTTAATTAGCTTCCTTCGCTAAAGGGGAACGTAGTAGCGCGTCTCGCTTCGCGTTGCCTCGCGCGCTCGCGCTCGTGCGCTCATTAATATACCGGGAACGCCAGCCAGGGAATACGTTAACACCGCGTTAACGCGTACGCGGTTACACGCTCGAGTCTACCGGCGTCTACGCCGAAAAATCCCGCCTCTTTCTTCTGCCCGCGATTTTTTCCAATTTGCATGCCGGGTAATCGCCGATCGCTCGTCAAACCTATGATTGCACGTTGTTAAGCTTTTTATTTTCCGATTTGTAACGAGTCGAATGAAACGTTGAGGGAAATTGAAGCGCCACATAATTAACGGACACGTCACTCCGCTGCGGGTATACCTAGCCATTTCAGCTAAAATAGTCGGCAATCAGACGAGATTGCCTATTGCTTCGTCGACTATTTAATTAAACCGGGTCACGGTGACTCGCGTTTCGTCCGTGTTCCTCGTCGTCGCCTCCTCGCGTGGTAATTCGGGAAATAAGCGGACAACGAATTTTCATTCCATCGCGCCGCGTCCTTCACCACCGGACTCTCTCTCTCTCTCTCTCTCTCTCTCTCGTCCCCCATCGTCGCGATCAGCCGCGGCGCCGTTTTCCCTCGATATCTATCTAGCGTGTACCGATCGTCACGCCGCGAGAACAAACTGGAGCGATCGTAAAACGGCGAGGAGGAACGGCAAACAAATTAAAACAATGGACGCCGTGGTCTCACGGGGGAATAGTGTCGCGGAGGACCGTTACGCATGGCGCGCATCCGATCGGAGACTCCGATCCTGTTACTTCTCCGTTTCCCTCGCGCCTTCGCGTACCTACCTACGTACCATTCGTTCCGCGCGTTTTTCAGCCCGCGAGATAATCGTTGCCGCCGGTAATTAGCGATTACGCTGTCCCGCTCCCGTACGCTTTGTCTCGGTTAGGCCGACTGTGGCACGATCCGAGATTTTCCGCTCGAGCCGCAAGACGGAACGCGCGGGGAGTCGCGCGTAACGAATCGCATGCTGGAAACCTGTTTGTCACCGTGTCGGAGAGGGACGCGTCCGCGGAGGTGGCCGGAACCGCGTGTCACCGATACACCACGCTTCGCATACATTATGTATGAGCGTCCTCCTCGTCTTCCTCCCCCTGCGCCACCCTGCGCCCTCTATCGCTCCTTCTACCGGTCTATGTACGTATTTATATATATATATATATACGTGTGCGTGCGTGTGTGTGTATCGCTCGTCTACCGGCTTACGCGCGTCGGCCAATTTTCCATCGTCTTTCCGCGCCGACGCCGGCGTCCGATTCTTCCGTCGACGCGTCCGCTTTAATCCGATATTTCTCGTTCCCCTGCCAGCGTGTCCACCGTCCACGGAACTCTGCTGCTTTTTTCCTCCTTTTTCCCCCCATTATTTTCCTCTGCCGCGTACCACGCTCGAGCGTGCCCGAAAGATCGCGTCGCATAATCGCGCCGCGGGTGCCGCTTCTCATCCCCCGTGGACCAGAGGTGCCCAATTTCTCGCCCCCGTCGATCGCGCGACGGGTGGCGGACTCTTTGGCTGGCAACAAACGTTACCGCCATCGGCAACTGCCGCGGACAAAATGCACCCTAAATGTCCCGTCAGCGTCTCTCTTACCCGCCCGGCATCCCCGAGGTCTTACGCCCTGCGAGATCGCTCACGCTCCGATTATCGCGGCAAATAGAGCCAGCCTGGATTTTACGCATCCCCGAATTATTTCAGACACGTTTGCGCGAGTAAAAGCGACGCGTCGAGCGTTCCTCCCCTTCGCCCCTGCCGCCCCTTCTTACCTCGGCGAGATCTCGTCGCGAAAACGATACGAACCCCCCGTTTGCGTGCCGCCACCCCATCTCGGCCTCTCTCCAACCCGCCCCGCCATTTGATCCTCGAATAATCACGCCGCTCGCAATTTCCAGACACGCCGCTCTCCCCCCCTCTCTCTCTCTCTCTCTTTCTCTCTTTCTGTCTATCTCGAGTGCCTCTCGAGCACCTTTCGCGAGGACGGAACCCCGCGTGCTTTCCTCTTTGTTCGCTACGGGAAACGAAATGGAAATGCAATAAAAAGTTGTAATCGAGCCGGGTGGCGAGGAAACGATATCTCCGTTTCTCGGTGAAACGGGGAACAACGCACAGACGTTGCGCCCGCCATCGCGAATTCTCATTACTCGAAGCCGAGAAACGCGCTCGACTCGCTTAAAAAGAGATGGAATTTAAAGCGAGTTAAGCACCGTGGAACGACGCCCGTTTCGTTTCCTAGTTGCCGATTTCTTCCGCGTTACGTAACGCCTGGAACGCCGGTGCGCGGCGGTGTACGCAAACGAAACGCTCGTAAACGAAACCGCTCGGCAAACGGTATCGCGAGGCCGCGATGAATCGAAGGTGTTAGAATCGCGCGGAGGGATAGGACGGGGGAGAGAGGGCCGGCGCGAAATGCCCGAACCGTTTGCCGCGTTTTAACGGCACAATTGGCACGACCGGTTGAAAGTAACGCGGGGAACGCGTGATCATACGTGGCCCGGTGCGTTCCCCGAATCGACGCGTTCCTCGGTCCGGTAAGGACGTCGTTGCGTTATAATGCGACGTTACACCAACGAGCTGGCGTTTTCGTCGGGTTGTAATTTATTCCAGGCCACCCTGTAATTAGCGGGTAGCCCCAGAGCGTAATATCCCCACTCTGGCCGCGTTCCCGGGATTCCATTTATCACAAATCAGCAGCTGCCTCTGCAAACTCGTGGCTGGGCCTCCGCGTGGCAACCTCTGCTCCGGATATCTCGCGCTGGTATTTATGCCCTTCGAAGTTGGAGACCACGGCACGGGGACCACGCGTTCCGTTTTCGTTCCTCTTTTAATATTACCTTCGCGCGCGCGTTCCACGTTTCGAGATAGTTTCGAGGGAAGTTTGCTTCAGGTTCCGGATATCGGGGAAAATACGTCGCGCTCCTGTGTGCCGGGTTCCTCGCAGCTATCGACCGGGGGGGGGCCCTCGCACGGGAAATCGTGCGACGAATTCGTACGGGGCGCGACGCGCGCGACAATCGGCGCCGAGAGCAATCGAGCGAGTGCCTCCAATTTCCTCCTGCCCTCGTCCATTCCTTTGTCCCCGCGCTCGTTTCTCTGTTTCTCTCTTCGACGTGGCTGCAGAGGGCGCAACGCAGCAACAGGTGTCCGCGGGGACATTCGCAGAAACGCGGAGGGTGCGAGAGACGGTGGAACGGCGTAGAGGGTGAAGGCCAAAGGGTGGTTCGAGAGCAGGGCGAGAGAATTCCTCCTCTTTATTTATGAGCTTTTTTATTCGACTTGTTGAACGCCTTCCTGCTCTCTTTTTCCCTTTCTCGCGCTCCATTTCCCGCTTTGTCCCTCTTCGTCTCCGTTTCCTTCGCTAATTCCACGAAAGTCGCGACGACCACGCCGGAGATGCTTCTCGTCGCCCTCCTCGAAGACACGAGTAGCGCGGCTCGGGGTATTCCCGGCTACGCTCCAGGTAGAGACGCCGCTCTCAAAGAGACGCAAGGAGCGGATAGATACGATTTGGGCGTAATCCGTCAAAGAGTTCTTTCAACGTCCGTCGGAACGATTTATCTACGATCTCCATTAAAGTTCAGTTAACGCCCTCTTGCTTCTCTTCTTTCGCCTCTCCGCGTTCTTTTCTTCTCCCGCTCCGGCCGCTTTTTTTCTCTCGCGCGCGACCACTCCACCGATCCGCTTCCGCCGCACCGAGAAGCCTCTCGCGTCGTCTTTAGCCGCCCAGCCGAATCCGACACTGAAACGGATCTCCCCTTTGCTCGCTCTCTCTCTCTCTCTCTCTCTCTCTCTCTCTTTCGGCTTTTGGGATTTCTATAGGCCGACCTGCACTCGCCACCGAAAGCTCGCTTATCCTCGCGCTTCCGTTGCCACGGTCAAAGATCGTCTCGTCGTTTGGCCGGATTTGGTCGCGTTTCACGCAACGGCGAGTCCCGTTTTCCGCGGGTGACGGACCGTTTCGAACGCCGGCTTCACCTTCGCCAAGGCTACATCCTTCTTCCTCTTTGCTACTCGTCTAATTCCGATCGCTGGAATGGTACGGTCTCACGGGAGGTGGTTCGGCACGAAAGCCGAGGCAGCAGAAAAGTTAACGCAACGTCCGAGAGATCCTTTCCGAGATAGCAAAGCGGCGCGCGTTCGCGCATATCGTGTAACGTTACGTTCATTAAAGGCGGACGAGTACGCGTGTACGTGGCTCTTAGTTGGGGATACATCTCTCGCAACCCTTCGTTCTTACGTTAGACATAAGCCCCATCGAAAAGCCTCGTCTCCCCTTTCTCTCCGCAACCCCCGCCCTGCCGTTCCACCCGCCTACTCGGAAAGGTATCGAGTTACTCCCGACATAATTCCGTTAATTATGATTTCGTAGGACGATTTTCCCTCGGTGCTTCGACTCGCGTTCCTACGAGTTTCACGTTCGTACCGCGAAATTCTCGTTTCACGCTGCCATGGAGATCGGGGACGACCGATCTCGAACGAGCTCGTCGACTGTCCGGGCCCCAGAACGCGTACACGAGAGCATCGCGACGCTCGTGGACGACCAGCGTGATCGCGGAGGGGTGCGGGAGTCGCGACGCGATACCGATGAGACGACCGGTAGGTGGTAGCAATTTAAACGTCATAAATGCAAAATCGCGCGATGATTGCGTTCATAAAGGTCGGGACGCGTAGGCCGTCGTCTTCTCGGTCTCCTTCGCTGCTGGCATCTAGGCGCGCGGAGGTAATTTACATTGATATTTATGCCGTGTCATAACCGGGGCTTCGCCGCCCGCCACGGAACGGATTGGTATCGCTAATCCCCCGTCGTGCCGGGGGGTTGTTTTAATTGAAATCTTACTCGCTACCTCGACTCGCCTCGACGATTCGCGCGCCGGGGGTAAGGAGGGAGAGACTCGTATTCGCGGCGCACGAAGGGGTTAACGAGGGAACGTTACACGTGTCTCGGGGTTCCCCGCGTACTTCTCGAGGCGAAGGGCCCGGTCGCGTACACTCGTGAAACATCCCGTTCTCGTTCGTGCGCGATGCAAACGATAGAAAGGGGTGGCGGCGAAATCTCGTGGTCGGAATCTCGTCGTCGCGGCGCCAAGGATCGACGTCCGATGGATCTCGGACAGGTACGCAGGCGCGTACATACGTAATTCACGATGCTCCCGGCGAATATTACCCCGGTTAGGGTCGGTGCCGGCCGGCTGCGCGTTTTTCGGAACGACGAAAGTTGCGTAATTCCGCGAGATCGTGGCGCGAGCCGAAATGTCAACCGCGAGACCACTAAAACGAGAGAAACTTTTAATTCGTTCATTTCGCCGGGCTCAAAGGGTCGGCGAATGAGGCTTATTAAAATTTATACGAGCCCTCCGCCTCTTTCTGCCACCTTATCTCGCCTCTCCCTCTCTCGCCTACCTTCTCTTCGCCCCTCTCTCGACGGTACCCCACGACGCGAGCTTTTTTCCCATTTCCTTTCTTTTTCTCTCCGTTTAACGACGCTGCCGTGAAACGTTTTCATTTCGCCCATTAGGCGGAACGAGTCGACGAAATCGGGCGTAATATCGGCCGAGTCTCGCAGGTTTATCTCCGGGAAACGTTTCTCCGCTTATTAATCCACTGCCTGGCTGGCTATCACGCCGAGAGAGGAAAAAGATTGCGAGGGAGAGAAGTACAAGACCGTGGTTTGTTCTCGAAACGTTAGACGTTCACCCTTTAATCCTCGAGACAATGGCCAGAGACGGAGAGACAGAGCGAGAGAGAGAGAGAGAGACGAAGCTTGTCCCTTGGCAAAGGGTTGCTAGTTCGCATCGACCCCCAAGGTCCGTCTCATCCGTGCCACTCGCTTTTCTCTCTCGCCGCTCTTTCCCGGCGTGCTAATATTTTTCGAAGGGTTGAAATCTAATTTTTTTCAACCCCTGACAGAATTCCCGGCCGCGGTTCGCGTTCTCCTCTTCCTCCTCCTCCTCCTGCGTCCCTCTTCTTACCCGCTTGCCCGACAGGCGGAAGACGGGCCGACGTGGCAGGGAGACGCCTCGCTCCCAATAGACATAATAAAAACGCCATCTGAAATATGCATCCCTTAATAAAACTGTCCAATTAGGCGAAAATGGAATTAAGTATTTAGGGGGTGTCGGTGAAGACTTTTCCACTGGGTTCTCAGGTGCTCCCGGAAACCCTTTTGCGAAAAGATTAGGTTCTTAGACCTCCCCTTTGACCGCTTGACGAAGAAACGAGCCGTCGTCGGCGCGGGGCGGGGGTCGGGGACGGGGGCCGGGAATAGGAAAGAAGAGGAAGAAGAAGAAGAAGAAGAAGGAGAAGGTCGACTAACCGGTGGAACGACGAGGAAGAGAAGGAGGGCACGACAGGGTGGCAGGGGAGCGTGGCGGAGGTTCAGCGTCGGACGAGACTTGAATTATTTATGGAAACGAAATTCTTTCGACGCTTTTCCTCGCGTTTCTCGCGTCCACGACTTCGATTTATCGTCGCAGTTTCCCGCAGCTTTATTCGCCGCAGGCACGTCGACTAATTTGCCCGCTGATGCGACGGCGTTCGCCGCGAGACGCCGCGCGACTGCGAAACCATCGCTCCCTCGCCGATCAGCGGCATTCGGCATCGGGTCTCCTCTCGGGGTCCTGGATCCGGCCGCGTATCCTGGATCCGTGGGCGCTTCGATCCGCTCGCTGGAGAGAGCGAGGAGAGTGCGAGGAGAGTGCGAGGAGAGTGCGAGGAGTGAGCCGCGCGCGGAAGTACAAGGGGCAAGATCGATGGAGTGGCGGCGGGTCCGAGGGCTCGTGGCAGGGACAGCTTGGTCATTTATAAAATTAAATCCCTCGAATATTTCAGTCGTACAAATCCCGGGCTGGCAGCGGCGGAAGGGCTGGCAGTCAGGCAATCGTAAAAATTCCACGAGGTCTGGACGCATTGGAAATCCGCGTAATTAACCGAAGGAATTCCAGGGTATACGCCGGGGGGTCGATTAAAAACGCGAGCAACGCCTACGATGAAACGGGAGGGAAGTTCTTTCTCGCTCGTGCCGCCACGTGCACTTCCTCCGTTCGCCCCACTCTTTCCCCGCTTTCGCCCCGCTTTCGCCCCGGTTTCATCCGCTATCCTGTGTCGGCGCGGCATGGCCTCGTGGTTCGCCTCGTTCCGATCGTTCCTCCTCGCCCTGCTAG